>NC_083760.1:25316505-25616505 GCF_963514075.1 Conger conger
TGCTTTATGAAGGAGAAAAAAGAAAACTGCTCTGAGGACAAGCGGAACTGTTTAGAGTAGCACATTTGGATATCTTTTGTGTATTTTATAAAAAGATGGAATAGATTGTGAATAGATTACTGCTAAGGAAATACAATATGCTGCAGACCACAGCCATTTTAAGTGTGACGATGATTCACCTAGTATAAATTAGCTGTGATTTTTCTATTGCGGTATGCTGAGCACTTAAACTATACAGGCAGTAAATTAAGAAATATTGCACTTCTAAATACTGTGACTTTGTGCTACTTGCTTTAGCCTGAGGTTGGTGGCCTACTTTGTTATGATTTTGGTGGTTGTGGCTGAAGAGGCCCTCCCTGCCTGGTTGGACAATGCTACAGTACCTCTCTTCTCATGGAAGCACACCCTTTTCTAAGACAACAAACCTTTGTATGCATCTGATTGTCTTTCAAAGTGAACATTTTCCACTAAAACAGTACCTTGTTGTTTTGTGGTGTTTTGGTTTGTTTTGACCACGTTCCCTTGCTTCCATGAGAGAACTTCCTCTGCAGTGTGGTGTGAATGCTTTTGACATTTCTGTTAACGCTGCACGAAAGAGGAAACAATTCCCTCCCCATGTATCTTTCTGACACAAGGTCTGCCCCCCCAATTCCCCCCCCCACACAAATCTGAAAGTGCCAAAAGGGAAGAGCGAGGCATCTCACAATGAGCGATGGAAAAAAAAAAAAAAATCACTTTGTTACAGTCTCCCGAAAAGATGGTCCCCCCCGGTCACCTGACGGTTGAACGCAGCAGGACTTATCAAGCCTTCGGTTTCTCACAGGTTCCACCAAACCAAACAGGAAATTAAAGCAGCGTTGAGCAATGAGCACTTCGACTTTTCATTTCAAAACAACAACACTTTTATTGATATCGCTAATGAAAATCGGAGAGGTCAGGCAGATTAAGGCCGGCTGAGAGACTCGGCGCGCGAACATGATGTCGCAATCATCGCCCGGTTTCAAACTTGTCTCGCAGTTCATTCCGTGACTGATGACGGTGGCAATGCGTGAGGCTTCCAACGATCAAGCTGAATGGGCAATTCAATAAAATGAGTAGCTGAAAGGGAGCGACAACAGTAAATTTAATTGTCATGCTTTAATTTCCACCAGGACCGCACCGCTTTTATTCCAGTGGTTTGTGGTGAAAGCAGAGCTTGGCAGTAGGAAGTGAGCAGGCCCCTGCCAATAAGGTTTAGGCCTAATGCCATCCTGTTGCGCTGGACGCACACTTAATACCTGCCAGTTATTAGTATTTATTTGCTAAGCAGAGTCCCTTTTCCCTGTTGACGTACAGACTTTACATTTCTTATGCTACCTGTTTATACAGCTGGATACTTCCTGAAGCAATTCAGCAAAATACTTCACTTCCTGATAACTGGTTCCTGGTGTTCCGTGGGAATAAAGCCTGTGGTTTTCTGGTTCTGATTCTGGTTACGTAACCACCGTGCCCAACTGCTCCAACTACCCATTATACTTGTTGTAATGCATTATTATGATATTTGTCTGTTATATTCTGAAGCATGTAGATGTTATGATAGTTATATTGGATTTTTACGTTGGATTTTTAAAAAATGCTCAGACTGTATTTGTTGGCACTCTCTGACCCAACCGCACATCAACAACAGCTTCTTATGGCGCCTTCTTACACAGAACCGTTGAAACAACCAGGATAACACGAGAAGCCAACGAGATCACAGGAAGAATGCATAACACTTGATTAACTATTCAGAGTCGCAGAACATACTCTGAATCCTCACGATTGACCTGAGGACTAACATCTCTATAGCATATTTATACGAGACTGATTTCAAATTGAATGAGGACACTACATACTGTATGCTTAACATGCTATATTCATGCTTTTAGGCTTAAAAGGTTTACTTCACTGAAGAAATGCCAGTCCACTGTTACTATAGCAGCCTACTGAAGTGTCAGAATGGATCTTTGAAATATCAGTGCTGCTTTCATTATTATTTTCATTCTTTTTTTTTTAAGTGTTGGATGTGGGTGCACTGCATAATTATAATTCTTCTTTCCTCAAATTATTATTTTGTCAGCTTTATTTGTTGCCCGTCCAACACTGTTTGTGTGTGGTTGTTTGTCTGTTGAACAGAATGCTTTCCCTCCCAGGGGCAGTAAAACCTCACAAAAATATGTAGGAACTTCAAGAAAGGTGTTTTATTTAGATTTATTTATTTCTAGTTTGATTTTGTGAAATTCACTTTCACTAGCTAATTCAAAGTTATGTATGATAGTTCATCATACAACACAAATATGTGAGTGTCTCTGATTATGCCAGTGGGTTGCTGAATTTTTGAGTGGTTGAGGTGGAATACTGTTTATTAGACAGTTGACAGCATCATGTAAGGAGTTATGGGCATAGATTCACATAATGCATCTCGGTGATTAGATGCTGAGGCGCATCGTGTGAATTTTTTTTAAAAGTGTTTTTCTTCCGTCAAAAATGGAGCCATATGAAAACAAGTGGAGATCCCTTTAAGAAGGTAATAGAGCTGAATGTTTCCACTGGGATGTTGTACAAATCTTGTAAGCTGTCAGTGGAGTGGCAGGCTTGGGGCTCATGAGTTCTGATGTAGGGGGGAGGTGGGCTACCACCCTAACTGGGGAAGGGGGGTTGGGGTGGGGACTGCGTTTGGGAAGTGTGGGGGGGGAATGGGAGGAACTGGTCGGTGTTTTATGTTTCCAGTTATTTGACGTGTTGTTTAAGAAAAAAAAAAAAACCCTTTGATTCGTGTAACCTCAATTTCCCATTGTGAAACATAGCTGCTCTTTCACCTCATGCTAACTCAATTGCCACATGAGACCCCATGTCGGTAAGTGCGGCGGATAACAGCTTCCAGTGTTTTGCTACTTTAAAGCCTTGCAGCTGGGTAGCCACAGTTAGTTTTGCGGTTAGCCCTGTGACGCGGAGGCCTTGCTTTCTCTGTCTGGTTGCCAGCATTGGCCCCAGTCAGTAAGTCATTACGCGGGGAGCCCTGCCAAACTTTAAAATACCAGAAAATAACACCATTTACCACATGCAGGGCAATTATTTCTGTGAAAAATTACACAGGGGTTTTTATTTGTGATAAACCCCCTTTCTTAGCGGAGAAAAAACCCAAGACGCAGCCGGCCCTTTCAGGTCCCGCCGAGGCCTCATTAATATTTATGGCCTGCTTTGCAAAGAAACGGCGATAAGCGTCGGTTGAATATTAAGTTTGACTTTATTTAAAAACGCATTAAAAAATATTCACTAAATTAAAGAAAGAAAGAAAGCCGAATAAAAAAAAAAATAAGGTAAAGAAAAGCTAACGCTTTCTAAAGAGGTTAAACGGTTCAGTCAGCAAGTAAGCAAAGGCAAGAGGCGGCCAACTTCAGAGACCTGTAGGAATATAGAATATTCAGTGATTTAGTGAGCTGTTGAGTCTCCTGAATAGGGATGTAAATGGTACAGGGCTGTGATGCAGTTACAGACGCACTTGGACTTCACGGAGCCCCCGTCTCTTTTCCTGCCCAAGGAGAAGGCTGGTGGAAAAAAAACCCCTCTCAAACCTTGAGTTGTCCAGACTCGCTTGCTGACAGAACAGCCTATATCAAAGGCATAAATATGAATTAGCAGTCTGTTTCCATTTCCACCTGCGTGTGAAAATATGGCTGTGTAACACACAGAAAGTTTCAAAATGAAACAACGACATGAAACAAAGCAAGGAAATTCAAATTGCTTCAGTTCGTATTACAGTTTGAGGTGCATGACATTGACCAGAATTCATTATTGCTTCGTTTTTTATGTTCATAGTTTTTTCATTAAGTTTTGTGTAAAGCTATTTAGCACTTGAAATGAAGGTCACGCTTAGGATATTTTATTTGTAACAACATCATAGATGTAATTGTTTTATTTCTGAGTCACAGAGGATTTGAAAGCTTTGAAATATGAAATGACATTGAGAATGCTTGAGAAGGATGTTATAGCTAATATTAATCTTGTAGATGTTGATGCTTAGAGGTGTTATTCTTATGTTACAAGTGTATAATCCTGCTCCTATTTGAAAGTTTCAGCTTTCTTCCCGTAATTTCTAACTGGTGCTCTGTTGGATGGCAAAAAACAGAAAGCAAATGGCTACTGAAGAATACCTTTTTTATCTCTGGTTAATTACTGTAGGCAGTCATTTATGTTTCAGGTCTTTTCACAAATATAGATCTGCACAATTATATGTGGATCCATTGCCCCAGCTCCTGTCATTTATTTAAATCTAACTGTCAGAGCATTCGTTTGCATTTGTCAAGTGTTGTGTTCACAAAGGTTGAAGTGGTCACATTTCAATTCATTCAACCTACTTACATTGATTGGTAGCTTTGGGCTTTGATAAAATAGTTTTTTTTATTGTACATGGACAAAAATGAATAAATGTTTCAATTCAAAATGTATTTATGGCAGATATGTTGACACACATACCGTCTAGTATACATCCTCACAGTTTACCCGCATCGCTCATCAGTGAGCCACACTGGTCATTTGGGCTCCTGCAATATGCTCATGTGAAGCTGTACATGAAGTGTCCTCCATTGACGGCAATGGCTGACGTCAAAATGGCCAACATCACATGTTTCAGAGGAGGAATTGATAGCAGAGGTTGTGGCAACACAATTGCACCTTCCAAATGCAGAGAAAAAATGGCTGGGAAAAGCATTTTAAAAAGGATAAACGGTGTAAAACTCCACCTAAAGACAGACCAAAAGACAAATAGCTTTGGCTATCTCAGTGCAGTCAAAGCGCACAGCATGTCTCAGCTTGCCTATTCTTCAGGCAGAGCACTTCTTCACATCATCCACGGCCCACTCCTGTTTCTGTTTCAGCTGTTTAGGCTTATAAGATACCTAAGATTTATTTTTCCCATTCAACTGAAAGGCACCCCTTGTCGTGCTAGGAGATCTACGCAATTGGTTCGTGAAGTCCTGCCCGTTCTGTTCTCGCGCTCGATTGGCTCTCTCGAGTTGAAGTCCTGTTTTGGTTAATTCCTGATTTCGATGTGCAGACACATCCCCGGTCCTTGCATAGAACAGATTAGAAGAAAGGCTCTGTAGGCCCTGCTCATGTGGCAACACCCTCACTGGCTGCAGCCGTGAAGATGAACTGAGAAGATGCCAGCTTGCAAAGGGGGACCCTGGGTTCCTGCTGACGGTTTAATTGCCAGCTCGCATGCGTTTCCTGGCTTGGTCTCTGAATGCCTACTGGCTTTGGACGTCTCAACACTTTTCCCAGTGTAGAAAGCCAGGGCCGGAGCTGCGAAAAAGCCACATCAATAAGTGGGGCAGAACTAAATCTCTTCCTTTTTTGCAGAGAGAGAAGCACCGTTGAACAAAGGGGGTTTTGCAGCTCTGCTACACCGTCTCGCCCACTCCTCCCTGCAGTGTCTGCATTTCATACTTCACATGCGATTTTGCTTTCTCAACGGGAACAGCGACCGCAGCCATTTTCTGTTCCCGGCGACAAATTTACATTGACGCTTCGGGAAGCCTTCCATGAACCCGTCTCCTGTCATCCTCTTTTTTCGGAAACGGTTTAATTTGGGAATGACAGGGATGACGGCACCTGCTTTCCCCGGGTTTCTGAACAGGCTCAAACCCGCCGTCTGCGGTTAGCGCTCCCCGCTGCCGGGGGAGATTGTTTGGGTGAATTTGGGCCCTGCAGCGGGATTCGCGCTCTCTTGATCCATCGCGGGGGATTCATCACACTGCTGGCACCTTCCCCTGACTTGCCAGCCAGCCAGATTAGCGCTTACAGAAAGCAGAGCCTCGGAGAGAGAGAGGGAGAGAGGGAGAAAGAGCGTTTTGTGACGCCGACTGCAAAACACTCCGGAAAGTTCTGCCCTCCTGAAGATGTATTGCGCGGGACAGACCGCGGTCGAGCTGCCCCCGTCCTCTCATCCCTCCCTCCCGCCAGCCGTCCATCAGCAGGCCGCTTGTGGGTTCTCACATTTCATTTGGCGGAAATGAAAATCAGATTTTGAACAAGCAAGTCATCGATGAAACGCGTGATTAATCTGAATGCGTATTATTAGGAAGCGTGGAGCCATGTCCTCGCCCAAATCTGGGGGCGGGGCCAACTCTGTTATAGGAGCCATTTGGGCGGGGCCATGTTTTCCGCACTCTGATGTTGGGGCGTGGGGGCGGAGTCGTGTTTTTCTCACTGTGTTTTTGGGGCGGTAGTGGCGGAGTCATGTTTTCCTCATTCTGTTGTTGGGGCAATGGGGGGCAGGACTGATTTCCTCCCTCTGTTGTTGGTGCCGTAGAGGGCGGGGCTATATTTCCGTCATACTCTTGTTGGGGCGGGGTTTTGTCTGTCCACCTCTGTCATAGGTTGTCTGGTTGTTGTGTCGTGGGCATCGTCTCTGGCTGCGACAGTCTCTTGGGCCTGGCTGTCATGGGGCTGGCGGAGTGACTCCTCAATATGTCCACATAGCGCGTTGATAGTGGAGCGATATCCGTATCCCCCCCTTTTTCATTTTCCAGACCCTCCTCCTTCCCCCAGCCCATGTCAGCTCTACACAGCAGAAGTGGAGAAGGTTTGAGCCTGGCTGCCAAACCCCAATGTCTGACAGTTAACCCTGGGCAGCGCAGTAAAGCCAGGAACAGGAGCAGTCGCTGTGTGCTGGCAGCTGCTCCAGATAAATTAATTTATTGTGGCCAAACAGCGCTGTTGTCCTGGTACGATTCAAGTCGCCAGACTTTAATATGCTCTTGAGCCCCGTCCAGTGTTCTGGTTGGCCCTGCCAGCCGTGGCGACACTCAAAACCTTGATGAAAGGGCGGTGCTCAGAGATCTGGCGGTTTGAGAACCACAGCCCGAGCCCAGGAAACTAAGTGTGAAGCAAACGGGGAATTGTCAGCTTCAGACAAAGAGAAATGGGCCAATGATGCAGCCTGTTAGTTTGTCATGAAGGTCAGCGGTTAGCACATGCTAAGGCATGCCATGTTCTAAATCAGCCTTTCAACACGGAAGATGTTGAAAACATGATGTGAGCTTTATTTTTTAACGGACACTATTTTATTTGCAAAGCGGTAATGTTGCTAAGTAAAGGCTGCAGAGTTTTAATGATGTCGTTGTGATAAATCCATTCTCACACTGGCATTTATTTTATTAGTTTTTAGTATTTGCAGTATGCTTTACTGGTGTGATTTGCTTCCTATTTAAAGCCAGCAGTTTATATGTTGCATAACCTATTAATTTAAAGCTAGTGTTGATTATATTGTTCACATATACCTGTACAGTATAATACTTCCAGGTTTCAATGGAACTCAAGCACTTGACATACATTCTTAGCCATATTTCTAAGCTGTATATTTTCCACTGAAATAGGTTAGGTTGCTGAGCATGAACATAACTCTTAACGGGATATTTTTAGAACGAGCTACCAGCAACGCAAAATACCAGAAAATTGCACGTCTCTGATGAATATTTGTTAGCATGTTTTATTAAAGGTTGTCAACAAAATGAGCAAGGAGGCTTGTTCCGGACCTCTAGGCTACGTGTATTTTTGCTGAGCCAGAACCGGTATTATGAGAAAGTTTCCAATTACATGTAAAATTTAGATTACCTGCTGTCAGCACTTTTGTCGCACACAGATTGCTGGTATTATCTTGCCATTCGCAGAGAGGGTTAACAAAGTGATGTTTGCTGTGTAATACCCACACTAAAGCTTAGCTTTGAAATCAGCTTTTTTTTTGTACTCGCAGGCTAAACCAGTATGATATGGCGTTTTATTAACCGTTATTGTTATTAACAATCGCAAATGCGCTTATACTCCAAAGCAGCTTCCCTGGTGAATCCCCATTCCTGTCATCCTGTCAAGGAATTATTGCGCTGATGTAATATCCCCCCCCCCCGTTTAACAGATTTTTCACTGCAGTCTTTTCGAATCTAGATCCCTTTTCATATGTTTTCATACCGTAACCGGGACACACCGTAGGGATTTGCGCATTATCACCGTGTGCCGTCACGAGATAGGCGATCTCCCTGCTTTGGGGTTCAAATGTCAGGAATTGGGAGCTGTAATTGAAGACATCATTAGACATTTACACCGTAGAAACTCCTCCACTTCACTTTACATTGTCAGCAGGCCTCGTGATCAAAGTCTCCTCGACGGAGAGAAGAGAAGAAAGAGAGGAGACAAATAACTCTGATCCCCCGAGCTTTGCGGCGCCATTGCTGACTGGGCGCGTTGAGATGTTCGTAAAAACAGGACTAACCGTGATTGGTCTATGTCACTGTTCTCCTCTGATGTATGCCTCACTTGATTGGACACCCGAGTTTACAGTCATCCTGTCCTCCTGACTGGGCAGACTAAGAAATTCCACCAAACAGAGCTAACCATTATTGGTCCTCATCACAGTTCTCTTCGTGTGGGCTGAAGAAACCCTGAAATGGACGCCCTGGTCTACAGTTATCCTGTGATTCGGTTGTGTCCCCCCCCACTATGTACGCGGACGAACTCACTGACAAGCCAGCGTCTCCATTTACAATATGGAAAAAGTGAGGTAAAGCCAGAGCAGCAGGTGGTCTTATTTGTTATTTACACTGTCTGAAGCAGAATGTCCCTCCCCACCCGGCAAACACCATGACCATCACAGAAATACGATTTTTGAATTTGATAAGAGAAAAAAAATCATATGTATGTATACATATAAATAGATACGACTGGTTCATCCTAGATGTTTCAGGTGAAGGGAAAGAAATCCTCCTCCTGGATAGACATACATAAATGCATTAATGCATAAATACATGCATAATATACATGTTAAGGCGTCTCCGGTTTTCTTTTCCGAAAGCGACAACTGGCTCTTATCTAGCGGCGAATTTTTTATTTTGTGTTTTTAATTGTCCATGGCAAAATGACACTTCATGCAAATGACGTGAGGTGTTTGCCCTCAAATATTCCAGCGAAGACACTGAAGATAATGCTCTAATTGGAACGGAAGCCATTTGGCAGGATTCCAGTGTATCAATTACTTTCTGCGCTTTTCTAAAGTAATGGGCTGTAATTGTTGTTCTTTAGGTTTTATTAATAAGATGCAGAGGCCTCGCAAACCACAACACACAATAATAATTATAACGGGCGCCCCTCTCAAAGCGATTTTTCCCAGATGAAAGGCAGCACAGGGCCTGGATCCGTCCTCCCCCTTCCCCCACACCACCCCCCTTCGGCCATGACTGACGAGCCCCTCGGACTCCCTTACGCCCGGCGCATCGCGCCGCAAATCAAATATGACAGGGGATATTGTACACATAATGGAGAATCTGAGAGGAAAGTAGCACTGGGCACAAACAAGCAGCCTCCAGCCTAATTGAACAGTGCTATCGTTGACCTGAACTCCCCGGAAGCAGGCTAGTAATGGAGCCTGACTCCGATTCGGGGACACTTCGGGCCGCCTTGCCGCTCCGACCGCCCCGTCGTTAGCGTTCATCTGGGTCTTACAGCGTCCGTTCCTCGTAGCGTAGCACCCCGGGACGGTCGCCATATTTCAAAGCGTGTGATATTAATGGGGAAACTATTTCTAAATTAGGGGGAGGAGGGGTTGGGGGGGGGGGGTTCGGTCCTTGATTGACAAGATGTGTGAGAAAACCTATTGCTAGCGTAATTGCAGGATTCAAATGGCTATGCTTGTCCAAAAAAAAGTTTGGCCTATCGACCGTTTTGAAGTTGACTCTCCTTGACTGAGACCGAATGGAATGTTATCACTTCACATCTCCAGACTTTCCTTTCAAATGATTGTTCTGAATTACTCCAATTCAAATTAAGACTTTCATTCAACTGAAGTAAATAGTGTGATTAAGGCATGCTGAAGGTCACCGTGACCATAGGTGAGACAACTGTGAATTAGAAGAACAGAATATAGTAATTTCTGAGTGCAAAATATCTTTTTCTTTAAGAAAAGGAAAAATAATTTATCTTTTCTTATCCCCCTTCCTTAGCAGAACAGAGACTCAATTTAAATTTATGCATTAAAACTAAAGAATTATCACTTCTCCAACAAAGCCTTCAAATGGAGCTCATTTATGTAGTTAAAAACACCATTTCCTATTACTCTTAAACTGAAAATGAATGGGGGATCTGATTTAGCTAGGCTCCACAATGAAAACGGTGGCACTCTCCGTTGCTATTTCAGGCGGTGTTTGCTTTATACCAGAGGCTTTGGGTATTATTAACATGAAGAGATAATGGTCACAGCAGAGTTATTATGACTCAAACCATAACACAGTGACACACGGTATCAGTATTTAGAAATTTGACTTTGAGTTGCACACGCTGTCATGTTATTTGCTTTAGCTGACGTGTACTATATGGTCAGTTTGTAGTTTTGTTGTGTACAACTGTTTTTTTAAACATTTGTTACTGAATAAACCGTGGTGTATAATTTAATTGTACTGCAGTAGTAGTCTCAGGTACATATTTCTGTTGCAACCGAACTACAGGCTGTTGTTCTTTTTCCTCACGGGAGGGAAAAGGCATTAATGTTGCATAATCACATTTTGTTCCTGTGGGCTACTGTGCATCCACTGCCAACCAGGTGCTCACAAGTGTGTATTTGAAAGTACTACAAAAAGGTTAATAATGCATACTCATTGTAGATGGAGAAACCCCTCTTCATTTACTAGGCCAAAATAAATGAAGTCAAATTGCGCCTTAGGTCCTTGTACTTATGATATTTTATGCATTTGCTAATTGTGCTTACAAGCGGGGCACAATTTGAAACTTACGGACACCTATTCTTAATTTCCTTAAAGCCGACACGACAAGGTGAAATGGTGGGCCTGTGATGACAACATCTTCATCTTGAAGCTTATGAATAAACACAGTTCAACCATCAGTACTAGTGCTACAGTTAAACTCAGCTTTACCTGCTACCATCTACTGTAGACACAAACTGCCCATGCACTGTTTGGAGACAGTCAGTTTGCTGGGCTTTGTTCCCTGAGATGTACAGTATGTAGTGTGGTAAGCCTCCGCTGACTGATTGTGTAAGGCAGTGTTCCCCCTCTAAAGACGTTGCTGTGGGAAACCTTTGCACAAATCCCGTCTGCACGTTAGTCCGACCTGGGCCAGTCAGAAGAATTCAACGAAATCAGGATAATGTAGACTTCAGCAGTATTTCAGCGTGGCCTATTACTGTAATGTTGGAATGAGAGTAGAAGTCCTGACTTGGGCATTCTTACAGCAGCGAGACAGCAGAGGCAGCAAGTCAATTCCGTTGGCGGAAACCGGCTTCAAACACACGCTACCCTTGTCCTGGTGTCCCTCTTTGGTCAGCTAGCATTTAGACAATATGTTGTGACCTTTTACGTGTTTTCTCCATTTCGTTTCTTTTAGAATTTAAATCTCATGCAGGCACTGGTGTAAAATGACTTAATGCATCTGAGCATTGTGCGAGAGGTCAATGTTAATTTTTTATTGTTTATCACAATTTATCACAAAAATACTGAAAACAATGGGAATACATTTGTGCGTAGGAGTTTCTGCAATCTTTCATCACGAAAAAGCTTCTTGTTTTTGTTTTTACTGTACGAGTGGCTGTGTTTTGATTGGGAACAGACCTAGTGACACCTTGGCGCATCTTTGTGTGTGGGCCGATGTACTGTGGAACAACAAACTCTGCTTAATAATTCATTATCTTAGCAGGGAACATAGGTGAATATAAACATTGCCCTCCTCTGCGGTATCTACTGGAAAATAGGAACGGAGGAAAAAGTATCTACTGGAAAAGAGGAAAAAGTTCCATATTCGCCAGTCAAATAATATGGTTTCCTCACCGTCTGGCATGTAATTACAGATGGAGAGGTCTCCCGTGGTGAGAGAGAATCAAATCCTGCATGGATGAATGTGATATTGCAGCCTACAGTGGTAATTTGACACTATATCAAATATATCATAACAAATATGATTAAATGTTTGGTATTAAAGTTAAAAAAAAATTCTTACAGTGGCCTTGCATGTCCCATACAATAAAACCATGCAACAGCCAGTCCCATACCATAAAAACTATCCATGCTTGCTTTTACCCACCTGCCATTCGCTTTTGATTTGGGCATCGAGACACACTCGCGATGCGTATCATTTCCTGCAAGCCGAGACGTGACCGCAAATGTTTTAGAATGATATCAAAAGCCCCAAAACTATTTCCTCTCGCCAGACAACAAAAGCTCGACCTCGAGCGCGGCCGTAACAGAGCCGCCCAGCATACCAAAACGCATGTTTGTGACCTTTTTCTTTTTTGTCCGCGGGAGCATCACACCGCCATTTGACCTCCACGGAGGCCGTCCTTAAGGCTCTCGTCGAAATCGTCCGCGTTTCCTTTGTGCCAGTTAGCGTCCGTCGCCGGGCTTTGATGACAGCCGGGGCGGGAGTAGCTGGCACCGCCCCCTCCCGACGGCAGATAACCTCGTATCGATCTGAAGAACTCATGAATGCGGCGTCGCTTGAAACCCGCCGGGCGCCCGGGCTCCCAGGCTCTCATTACACGCCATGATGCCGTGTCAAGCGTCATTAACATTCGCGGCAGCCCAAGGTGCGCCGCTCGCCTTTGGCAGATCGGGTGTCTTGTTCGGCGGCGGGGAAAGATGCGGCGGACAGAGAACAGAGATAAAGGTTCAACGAGTGACTGGCCGCCCCGTGTCAGAGGCCTTTCATGAAGAAGGTGGCGGTGAGGAGGGGCGGGTGGGGGTTTTATGCAGAGAGGAGAAATTGAGATGCCATCGGGGAAATGTGTGTATTGTGTGTGTGTGTGTGTGTGTGTGTGTGGTCATGTGGTCAGGTGTAGCTGCATGTGATTGGGAGTCTGGGTAGGGGTGAACCCGTTGAATAGCCAGCAGGCTCCATTTTGTTGTTAATTCAAGCGGGTGACAAATGCAGAGCAGAGGTTCTCATTCAGACAGAATCCGTACACCGGGCCACAATATGGTGGAAAATGATAGACTGCCCGCTCCTGGCTCCTGTTTTGGAGAGGGTGCTGGCTTTTTAGGTAGTCAAGGAAACAAGAGTGAAAAATAAACTCCCAGAACCAGTCACCCCTGCAGTGTACTCTAGGGGGCACCACCATGTTCAACAACACTGCTGAATAGCCCAATTCTCCTGCCAACACCCCCCTGGACTCCCCCTTGGAATTACCGGTTGAAAATACCTGGACCAGGCGAGTTCGAACTTACCATGCATCCCTGTACAGGGTTGCAATTTTCTGAAAGAAGAATGCGTTTTGTTAGTTAAAATGTTCAAAATTCGATTTACTGTACTCCTACTACATTTACAACTACATTGTTTATGAACATGTTGCTTTGTGTAAATGTTGTCTTGTGTCTATTTGTGTATTAAAGTTTGGTGTGGAAAGTGTCAAAGTCTCTATGTACATACAAACTCAGATACATGCACATGCACACACATACTTCATATATCAATGCATGATATATTTTTTCAGGTTTTTCATAGCCAGACACAAAAACAGGTCATTTATGTGCAGAATACTGCTTCAGTCTCCGTTGTCTTACAAAGTCCATATGTCATCTCTCTCCTCGTGTCTTAGCCCTGTTTTTCAGAACCATTGCAGAGATACGCTTCAGCTAATAACGACCTCATTTTTTTTTTACCCCAATATGTTAATGGATACCATTAAGGCCTTAAAAGGAAAGTGATAAGGTCATTAACTTCTAATCATTCAAGAGCGTTTGAAAAATTCCATCCATAAACGTCCATGTTTCTTACCCTGTCACATAGTCTGGGCTCCCCCGGGGAAAATTTCTCGTCTCATGCGAAAGGTTAACCCCATGTGTGCAACTTCTGCCCTGTGAGTAGGACGGAGATCTACCAAGAGTCTTAAGCGTGTGAAAATGTGAACCGCTTTCTGTTCTGAAGGCTGCTGCGCTGCTCAGGTAGCCAGCTGTCATGAGAGACAGAGGCCGTCTTAGTCATCAAGGTCACCGCTTGCTAATGGTACAGCCCATGAAGGTTGCGTCTCAGTTACTAGGTGCATCGTGGAAAGAGCAAGAATGCTGGTGTTTCCAATATCGAGGGCTTATGGTGTGACAAATGTATCGTTTTTTTTGCTAGCTGGCACTTTGTAGCAAGTGTGCATGGTACTTTGTTGTGTAAATCTAAATAATCTAAATAATTTCACTACTCCATGGGCATTTTTCTTGACCAACTGAGCCCAGGTAGCTGACTAAAATACATTAGCTTGCTAACACTGTGGGCTAGTCATTTTTATGAACTATCTTATGGAAAGCACTATGCCTAGAGAAATATCTAACCTGGAAGTATCTTCTCGGAGAAGGCACAGTGTGTGTGCAGGTTCATCCCAACCAAGAAACCTGATTCTACTTATCAAGGTTTGGAGACCCTGATTAGTTGAATTTGGTGTCATAGGACACCCCCGTTCTAACCTATTACTAAAATGTAGACTGCAACTAACATATACAATTTTTTATACTTTACTGGATCACATAGTAGATTCACTATATTTGCAGACCACTTCCCAATGCTGTTGCCCGATCATGGTAGTGATACAAGCTACCATTGTTTTAAAGAAAATAAGGTTTTTGAGGTGGTTGCAAAGATTTAAGGGATATCCTACCTGTCAAAGGATAGATCTGAACCAAATTAGTCCAAATGAAGGCACCTTCATGAGCTGCATTCTGTGGTGTCGCATTCAGACCAGCACTTGAAGCCATGATTTTTACTTATTGCTTTAAAATGCCTTGCCTTGTCAGCATTTCGACGCAATGGAACACGACTCCCTTCTACCGTGGAGGACAGTGGCAGGAGTGCATTATGGGAATGGACTCAGCGTGTCGAGAATTTACCTGTAAATGTCACTCACCTTGGTCCTCCAGCTGACATCAATAAAAACACTTCTAAATCAGCCACCTACACCCTCTCCCCCCCCTCCCCCCATTAGGCCTGGAGTCAATGTAAAGTTCCAATAAACATGTCAGCCTCCAGCCCAACGTGTTTGATGTGGTTTGGCTGTTAGAGGCTCCCACACAGTCCAGACCCCTTTGATTAATCAGCCACTTAAGGCTATGAATCACCTGCTCACGTCTTTTAATCGCGGGGCGACCTCATTGAATACCTTCCACACTTTCAGCCTAAATGTTCCACAGATAGCTCCCAGCAATCCCTCAGTCAAACCAATTGTCATAGCCAAGACATACAGCATAGCGATTTTCTTTCTGCTTATATTTACAGTATGACAGGAGGATTTGGACCCCTTTTTGTCTGTTACAACCACCATTACGTTTTTATTTTATTTTTTGCCCTAGGAAAAGAATAAAAGCAACAAACATGAACTTACAGTAAACTTAGGCAGAAAAAATGTACAGGGAAAGTAAAAAAAAAACAAACAGAAGGAGCTTGTACAAAGCGCTTTGCCTTAAACAATGAAAACAGACATGTCAAACAATAGACCATCATTGCTTGATTGTTTTGTTATGCATAAGGAGTTTTGGACTGAACCCCTTCATTTGAGCCTAACTTCTCAAAAGAAGAGCATATGTGATTCTTAACTGCTGTGGAACTCTGAAAAGGAAGAACTCTGCTCACTCACACCCCCTCAAACCATATTCCCAAATTCCCCAAGCCTCCAATTCCCTTTTCCACGCACACACATTCGGCAGCGAACAGTTGAACAGGATAAGCCCCCGATTTCCGCAAAAGCACTGTCATGCCGGCAAAGCCCTCCTCTGCCACTCATGCCCTCATTATCGGAGCCGGCGAACGGGAGCATTCGCCTCACGAAAATCCTGCACCATTTCCTCGGCCGACCTCTCCTGGAGGATCGGGCGGAAAGCGCGAAAGCCCCGGTCCTCCAGCGGCCTTGGTCGCGCGGCGGGGCCGAGACTACCCGTCTGAAGCCGGAGCGGGCGAGCTGGGACTCGGGGCCTCGGCGAAAGTTAAACCCGCTCCGAAAACAAGGAGAGGGTCACAGGTGTGCGCTGCCGGGGCCCCAGAAGAGCCCGACGCGTCCGTGACACATTTTCAATCACACGGCTGATTCCGGGGAAATTGTCTAAAGGCAGCGCCGGAGCACTTTATAGAGTCCGCGGGGGGCCGGCCGGATTAGTTTTTCCCACATGTGGGAAAAAAGGTGTATAATTTAAAAGAATGCCCCGTGTTGTGAGTAATACAGTCTGCTTTGATAAATGGGCCAAATCTCCCTGTTCTGGCTGTAATTTACCTTTACTGTGTTGTAACAAAATCCAATGTGCAGGGCTGGGGCTGTGTCTGGCCAGGCCCTGGAACATACACACGCGGTTTTGTGTGTGCGGACACCGCTTTTTACGGTCCGGGGAGACGGAGTGGGGGGCGGGGGGGTTTGGGGAGCAAATTGCAATGGCTGACATTACCCATACCTGCAGGGAATAAATTCCGGTACATGACATGTGGCTTGCAGAAGTTTGTAAATTGCGAGGCATCAATCTTAGGGAGATAGCGGCGTACGGCGATGCTCTCCTCCAGAATGATATCATTTCTCGGGCACATAAATACATCCACTTTCAGCATGCGATCATTGCGCTAAAGGTTTCTCCTGTTTAATAGGAAAAATGAACGGGCCCTCGACTAATACAAGGGCTTTTGTTGTCCAGGTACATATCTCTGGAGTAGGTGGAGCTGTGAACAGCTCTGTCCTACTCTGAACATCGCACCTAGTGAACGATAGACTCATTCATTATTTCGCATGAGACATGAAATATGCTTTGTCATCCAAGTGTAGATACACAATTATGTACAGTAATGCCAAGATGGACAACTTTGAGGCTCTTCTCTTTCTAAATTCTTTAGTTGTTTTAAAAACCACTTATTACATTTTGGCAATCTGTGTATTCATTTCATTTTTGAAAAATCTAACCAGGACACAGCTCTTTAAACATGTCAGAATGATCTCCACTAAAGTGCAATTTCAACGTCAAACTGTAATCCCTAATAGCACACTGAACAGATCTCCATGTTGATACACTTAGTGCACTACAGCTGTTAGCGTTGCATAGTTTTAGAAGAAATACAAGCTGTAAATGTTTTGTATATCACCCAAGTTTGTGCATGGTGGAAGTGCCAAGTTGCTAATGCAATGTCTGCATTTGCATGAGAAATGTAATGTGTGTTGACATTTATACTTGGCAGTGTCACAGTGTTAAATGTGATTTTTTGCACCGCTCTGCTTTTCTGGATTTCAGGGGTTTTTTTTGCAGAGGGTGTCTCTGTGTGTATGTGTGTGTGTATCTTTACTTACTGCTCGGCTTTATGATTCAATTGCGCTCAGGCTCCCGTGTATATACGAAACACACTGCATTTGAAAAATTGAATATGGTATCAGTTCTGACAGTCTCTTTTTGAGGGTCAGTAAAATTTCAATAATTCACTGCAGAGTTAAAGTCAATTTCAGCCTCACAATGTAATATATATAGCTTTCTTGCCATCCCTGTGCTTTGCAACAGGATCCTGAGGGAATGTGACACCCAGGAATATCTTACATTTTTGTTGGACCAGTCAGTGGATAGTCTTATAAGATTCCATCTGACAAAATCTTTTAAAGTTAGCCTCCCGAGTCAGCCTACGTGCTTTTTCGCCGCTGTCGAAGCGTATGCACGCGAACACACTGAGCAGGCAAGCGCGCGGTAAGGATAAAAGCTACATTTGCCGATAATGGCCTCGCTGCCTAACTCTGTAAAGTCATTTACTCACATTCATTACAACCCTGGAAGAGGCACACAAAGCAGACCAAGCATTACAAAAAAAAAAAGGCGTTTATTTGACTTTGATTATCACTGTATGTTCAAATTCTCTCTGGGAAGGGGGGAGGGGAGTGGGGGAAGCAAACCTTCTCTCCTATAGGCTTTAAGAGATTTTCACATTTCTCCACAGCGACCCCTACTGGGAGAGGCCAGCTAATGCCAGCTCGTGTTCAGCTTCTAGGCCCAAGACACTCCACCTTGGAGGGCAACAACATACCTCATCACCATGGTAACTCCCTCCCTTTTCCCCTTTTCTCTGCCCTTCCCTCCTTGTCAGAGCCAATCAGGAACGCGGTTCATCTCCAGATACTTCTCTTTGCCTGGCAACCTATTCTCACATGCACAGTATGTAATCCACCTGAACGTATATGACAGGTTTGTTATGTGGCCTTTTGTCTCCTATGTTGTAATTGTGTAAAATGGCCCTTTACTGTAAGAAGGTTGTGTGCGAGATGTGAAAAGGAATGTTTTAACTAACAAACGGCTTTATTGGAAGCGTCAAAAGTTTTCGCAGCAAGTGTCAGAAGGCTGTCAGCTCCCAATCTGAATAGAGAAATTTGTACCTTTTTATCAGCAGGTGAGTCGGAGCCTCTATGTAATTTCAGAATTTCAGGAATGAGGGCTGCACCGAGTGGGCCGTTTGAATGTTAAAGAGACCTGACGTATTTTCCGAGGCCTTGTAATGTTGTTACGCCACCTCAGAATCCAATTTCCAAAGTGGTTTGAAATGGAAAGATGTCAAGGAATGTTTCCATACTTGCAAATACAGCAAATAATGTAAGTAATGTTTCATTGCTACAGCTGAAATAAAGATTTCCATCAACGGGCCGTATTAACCGTGATTCTTAAAATTTGCTTCTTGCCGCTTGACCCATAACTCTTTCCTTTTTACGTCTGACAAGAACATTGCGGGATCATTAAAATTGATTCAGAAGCAAAAGTGTTTATTAATTTTTGTAAGTACAAAGCAGTTGGAATAAAGGATTTCATGGCAGCTAAAATCCAGTATGTAATAGGCTTATTAAGGTTAGCTTTTATGGGATTGGGGATTGATGAATGATTCACTCCTCTGGGGAACATTGCCCTACGAGGCTTCAGAACCTGTTCGAAGTTATCAAACTTAGGGAGATAAGAGGGAGAGCAGGAAGTGTAGCCTTTACATGTTCCTCTGGGAAATTGCTTGCTAGCCTGGCTTAAAGCTTCATAAAACGTCTTTTCATTTATCTTCTGCAACTCGCTTTGCATTTCCTTTGTAGTCAGAGAAAAGGAAGCCGGAACACAGTGAGAAATAAACAGCCAGCGTAATTCCCACGTCTCTCTGGTGGATTCCGCTGAAATTTGAATAGAGGAGTAAACGGATTACCGGTGCGCGGCATAGAAGGGAGATATTCATTACACCCAGTACACGCCGGTCTTAATAGCGCCATCAAAGTGCGCGCTTATCGCCCGCGCCGCGGTTCTGCCCCCGTCACATGAGACGAGCGGACCCTTCCCGATTCCGTCACGTCAGGCCGTGATTGACGGGGGACGCTCCTCCCATTACGGGGCCTCGCTCTCCCCGTCGGAGGGGGCTCGGGCGCTTACGGATGTCGCGAACTGCCGCCCCGAGAAATGGTGCGTGCTTCCATTGGCGAATACATTTCTGCCTCCGCTTAGCGCTTAGCACGGCATCCGACCTAATTCCTTCTGCACTGCAAAACCCTCAAAAATAAGTCAATCTCAACAAGTATTTTACATTGAGACTTCAAATCATATTTTCTTTTACTGCTAAGCAAGACAAAAACAACGCCAATGAGGTTTGACTCATTTCGAGATTTGCCAATGGGATAAGAACATTTCACTCCGCAGCAGTAAGCAGTAACTTAAAACAAGCTAATATTTTCTACTTGAGATCTTACGTCTCATTACAAGACTAAAAACACTTTAAAACAGACATTTTTTCCAGGGTGCCAGAATTTCTTTATGACTTCGATAAGGCCAGGGCAGGGAAAAGCCACCTGACCGCACTGTAAGCCCAGCAGCCCTACCCAGTGACATTATGCAGCTGTTGCTACAGCAGACGTTTACGGGGGTCATCCTGCTGTTACAGGCAGGGAGGCAGGTGTGGAATTACCATAGGGCCTCTGTACCCCTCACCTTTCCCCCCTGACTGCAGCTTGATGTACAAAGCCTCCCTCCCTCTTTAATTACAGACAGTGGTCAGATCTGGGATCTGTCTTCGGGGGAACTAAATGATAAATGCCACCGGGCAGTGGGATTTTTCACCCGCGCCTCTCTGGGGAGTTTTCAGCGAGAGGGGCGTTCTGCGGGTTTATTAGGCGGCGGTTAAGCCGATGGCGGTCGGCCCGCGATGACTCGTTTAAACAGCGGGCGGCCGGAGCTCGCGTCCCCGAGCGGAATTGTGATGAATGGCTCCCGGGATGGAGGCGACGACCGAGAGCGGTCGCGGTTGCCCCGGGATACCCGCGCGCCCGTCTCGTCTGGTTTACGGCCTCTCTCGACGGCAGCCCCCTTTGCTCGTTTGCGTTTGATCCCGTCTCCCGCTCTCAGCCCTCCTGAGGAGAGGCAGCACGGAGCAGGGGAAGGCCTCAAACGTTTTCCCGTCGCCTCGAGACTCTGAGACGTCGCTCCGCTCAACCTCGGCCCACGCCGAACAGCAGGGCTCCAGAGCGTCTCTCCATGCATTGACGGCTAGGGTTTAACCATAAGCAATGTTACTATGTGTTAGCTCGAAATTGAGTTTGGGGCAAACAGGAGAGATTTTGCTGACACACCCTCCTACAAGAAGACCTTGGACCTTGTCTGGAAGGCTAACTCAGTGTTAAACATTAAATTTAAAAGGGAGCGGCTTCGGTTTTACCGTGTTCATTTTCCGCCGTGCGGTCAGAAGCGTGGCGTTAACAGCGGCGTAGCTCCTCCCCCCCCCCCCCCCCCCCCCCGTGTTCTGACAGGCTCTCCCTCTCGGCGGTGCCACGCGGGAGTGCTCCCCTGACAGACAGCGGGCCTCGGGGTTCTGTTGAACAGGACACTTCTCGTTCGGCCGTGTTTAAAGGCGCGCCTCTGCGAGACCGGGGCCCCAGAAAAGCTCATCTTGTGTGATTTGGCAGGAGCAGTTTATTAGAGAAGAAGAGAGTGAGAGGCAGGCCGGAGGACTGGAGTTTAATATACCGTGTGGCAGGTGGCCTGCTTTTCCTGAGGAATCTCTTCAGGGCACGACAGCTCAGCAAACACATAAATCCTCCCTCCCCCCCTCCCCCTCTCCCCCTCTCTCTCTTATCTCCCTCCACATTTAGTTGCCATGGGGATTTTATTTATGCAGCCGCAAACTTCCACACTTCACATCCGACCCAAACATTGCAGCTGTTACTATTCCCCTGTCCCACCCCCCCAAACGATGAAGTCACGCCGGAATGAAATTGTGGCTCGGAAACGATCCGCTTTCCTCAACGTGAGCCGCGGTCTCCCCCGTGCGTGCGCGTGCATGCGTTCCGTGTGCGAGAGCGTGTGTGTGTTTATGCATGCGTCGGTATGTATACTCGCCTGCGTGCCCCTGTGTGCTTGTGTGGGTGTATGTGTTGTCGGTCCTTGCGTACAGCGCTATGGGTCGTGTCTGTGAAGTGGATCGGTGTCCATGTTCCGCGAATGGGCTGGTATTAGTGAACTAACGGTGTACATGCAAGGTCTCTTCTGTGTAGGGAGTGCGAGTGCGAGTGCGAGTGTGTGTGCGTGTGCGTGTGCGTGTGCGTGTGTGTGTGTGTGCGTGCGCGTGTGTGTGTGTTTGTGAGGGAGGAGGGGAGAAGGTGAGATGAGAGCATTCAAGCTGGAATTCAGCAGTTGCTCCAGATCACTCGTCAGTGGTATTGAGTACAGCTCATCACTGTCAGATTCATGTGCCCCCTAGGCTATACACAATGTGAAAACAAATAAGACAATGAATAGCTGCCACGAGATTCTCCTTGTGATGTTACAATTTAGCATTTTGCCGTCCTAGCACTTGTAAATGCGCATTGTAAATGCATTTATTGGTTGTAACGCTTATAAGAGTTCTCATTATATGCCACTTGTTTCTCTAACAATCACACACTCATTTTTTTACCACCATAGATAGTATGAACACTAGATTGGTTGAAGTTCTGTTTTTGCAAAGCGACAGCCTGTTCCAAAATGGCATCTTTGCTCGGTTGTACTTGCAGGCGGCTACAGTGCAGCACGCGCTGTTTTAGAACCACGGCAGGTGTTACCCATGGATAACCAATTGCATTTCACTTTCAGCGAAGAATCATATTTGTTCGGTGACAGTCTGCTGCACGCTGGCTATACAGTACAGCCATTTTTCCCCCCATTAAGCTGTTTTATAGAAAGTACTGAAATGTGTCAATTATGTTCCCGCTAGCTTTTTTTTCTCAAGTGGTAAAAGAGCAGGCAGGATGGCTCGGTCTCTTACCTTCCGGCTGTTCGAGCCGGGGCCCTCTTCGTTCTGCGGGTTTCTGTATTAAAAAAGAGAAGGAACCGACCGCGGGTGTGTGACGTTGACAGCCCAAAGACAAGGGGCGCGCCGCACGGCAAAGCGCTAATGGGATTTAGCGCGGATCGCATTATCAGGAAATGTCAAGAACTTTAAGGCAGGGTGTTAACCGGGTTCGCATTGATTTGCGACGACTTTATTATGTTAGCCGCGCCACTTTCCAGTTCACCTTCCACCAAGTCTTTTTGGTTGTTTTTCTGATAACTCCTGCACCCCACACCACACCTCTCCCCCCCCCCCCCCCCCCACCCATGTCTTTGAAAGGCACGCTCCATCTGATGCATTGTGAACATTGCATGAGGTTACTCCTGCTCTATGACTTCTTCTTTTTTTTGCAAGTTTTCCACTTTGATGTGTTTTTTTCTGACCTACTTTTCCTCAGATTGCAAAACTATAGGAATTCTCTGCTCTTTTTTTTTTTTTTGAGGTGCCTAGCATTCAATTATTTAACTGGTTTCTTCTCTTTTTTTTCATCTACCTGTTTCTTTGTCTGCGAGTCTTTAATAATGCATTGTATAGATTTCCTGAAGAGTAGGGTTCTCGTGTTGGAGAAGCGCGTTCCGCCCCCCCCCCTCCTGCTTTGCGAGGTTCGTGTTTGTAGGGGGATTTGTGTGGTGGAGCCGTGACCTGTCTGGTCCCTGTCCGCCCGGCCCAGCCGAGAGCCGGCCGTACGCCGGGCTCCCCGACGCGTCCGTGCCGTTTTCCCCTCCGTGTGATGGCGGATTGAACTCCGCGTCGTCGGCTTAAGCGGAAGTCGGCGAGGCGCTGGGAACGCGATCCGAACCGACCCTTTCCCGTTCCCTGCCGCGGCGCGCCGGTCTTCACTCCGAGGTGCTGAATCGCGTCGGGAACGCTCAACGCCGAAACACCGCCCGTCCGCTCCCTTTTCCAGACGGTGCCGGTCTTGTGGAAGCGTGGCACGGACGGGGCATTATTCGGTACAGGCCGTCAATTGAATTGGTTCAGTCAAATGTAATGTTAGCACTCTTAACTGAGAGCACATTGAATTGGGACAAGTTGTGAGTTACATTATAGTGAATTCGACATGACAGGAAGAGAGATTTTGCCTAGGTTGTGTAGAATTTAACATAATACCATGTGTGCATATGTGCATTTTGAAATTTAATGCTGTCCGTTAAACGACATTACCGACTGAAACCTCAATACAGACTGAAACCTCAGTTTCCCCCTCTGAACTGCTCTAGTAAGCCTGTGGCTGTGTAGTCGAATCCACTCGCAGTTAAATGGTGATTTTTTTTCAATGAAGGAGGAAGATAAGACAAAGTGTTGTACTGTGCTAACAAATGCAACAGGCCTTTGCTTCTTCCTCTTAGGAATACAAACAAATGAAACGGTCCAAATGTCCCAGTTGCCATTTGGAGACTGCATGAATCACTTTAAGCCAATGCATTCTATCATGATTATTTTCATTTTCAGTTCACTGTTCTGGAGAAACACAAAGGATATATAGTGCAGTCCATAAGTATTTGGACTCTGATACAATTTCTGTTCTTTGGTCTCTGTACTCCTGCACATTGGATTTGAAATGAAACAATATATGAGGTCAGAGTGCGGAGTGTTTGAATATGAGGTCAAAGTGCAGACTGTAACCTTTACTTTAGAGGTATTTGCCTCCATTGGGTGATCCATGTGAATTCTTTTTATAAATAGTCCCCCAATTTTAGGGAACCAAAAGTAATTGGACTTCTCAGCTGTTTTTAATTAGTCGAGTGTATTCAATCGCTTCCTTGCGGGTACAAGAGCTTTCTGTGTCTGATCTTGATTCTAGGCTTTAGATTGCCTTTGGAGTCTGCAGTCTCAATATGAGGGCCAGAGTAGGTCTAGGAAGCCTTCATTGGCACAATTATGAGGCAGAGAAATAAGAAAAACTGTCAAAAACATAGGCCAAACAATAGGCTTATTGGAACTTTTCAGAGGACCATTAAGAAGAAAGATAGCACTGGTGTATGTTTGGGTTCATTGCCTTGTTGTGGGATGAAGCTCCATCCAGTGAGTTTGCAGGCATTTGATTTAACTTGAGCTGATAAGGATTTTGCTTTATTATGGTGACAATTCTTCGTCCATCAACTGTAGAGGTGTTCCTTGGCCTACCTGGTCCTTTGTGATTACTGGGATCACCAATGTTCTCTTTCTTCTTAATGATGTTTCAAACATTATTATTATTGGCAAACATATTGTTTGGCCTATGACTATTTATTTCTTATTTCTCAGTCTTGTTAATGGCTTCCTTCCATCATTGGACAAACACCAATATCAGACTCAGGCAATCAAAATCCTACAATCAAGACTAGATACTGAAACATTTCTTATACCTGCACGATGGAAGCAATTGAATACGCTTGACTAATCAGAAACTGCTGACAAGCTAACTCAAATTACTTTTCGTCCCCTAAAATGGATGTATAAATAGGGATGTAATTCCTACACATATCTCCCTATATGATTGTAAATACCCTCAAATGAAAGGGTATTCTGAACTTCAACCTCATATTAATCATTTCATTTAAAATCCAAAGTGCTGGAGTACAGAGACAAAAGAACATAAATTGTATACTTACAGACTGCACTGTATGTGCCACATGCTACATATTGGCATTTAATAGGGAACATCATTTTACTCAGAATATCATGTGCTAGCGTTTATTTTCTGTGTCATTTTCAAATGAGCCTCTCTTGGGTTTTCTGTATTCAAATATTGTGGTGTATAATATATTCGTGCATCCAGAATTGCTGGGAGAGTCTTGCAATTTGCTGCTTTTGAAAAAAAATAAAGATCAAAGTTAAATTAAGTTCATCCAGGTCAATGAAATATCTAATTTGGAAGCCTCCAGCGAGCCCATTCTTTGGATTTGGCGTTACAGCCGTCTTTAGATGTGGACTGCAGTAATTACACAGCTGCTGCTGTGCCTTGATTGACACATGCGTTTGGCAAGGACCGCGTGTACTGTTCGCGAGCCGAGTTTGGTAGCATTTCAGCTATAATTAATTGATTCATATGCCTGTAAGGTTTTCTAAAATATTAACAAGATAAGATTAAAAAGTCATGGAATCCTGCTTGGGCGTCAAAAGCTGGGAGTTTGGGAGTTGGAGGAACTCCCTGTGGTGGTTTTGTGGAACTGCACCCCCCCACACCCCCAATCACCACCCTACACCCCCGCCGTTTGAACTACATGCTTTCATTGCTCATGTTCCCATTCTGTACAGACCATGCTTACTCATTGAGGCACACTCTAATTTCGATGGACGATTCTGTGCTTAACTGACGGTCAATGTCAAATGGTGTTCGAGAGGAGGCTCTGAGATTCATGAGCTTAAAACACTTTTTAATATATCTCTTCAGTCCCAAGCAATACTTTAACGGCGTATATTTACTATGCTCTCAAATTAATAATAAAAAAGCCCTAATGGTCTTATAGAGGAATCTATTACAGGAGCCCGGAATGTTGTGAGTGTGAGAACTGAAACAGACCAAGGAGGGGAAAAAAAATGATTTTTATGTTTTATTTCACAAAACAATTTGTCTCCCAGCTTTAGAATTTATTCAGTTAACTTTGGCAAAGTGCTCACTTTTGCTGGGAGAAATTAAAAGAACCACAATTAACGTGGTGATTTATGTGGTGGGCATCGTAATTACATTCTGTATAATGGAGCTCTGTGAAATGGAGGAAAAGGTTCTTTTATTTTTCAAACGGGGATACCTAAGACTTTGGCTTCAAATACTTGTCAGGATGTATTAGTTGCGAAAGTATTATGGAAACCATTTTGTGGTTTCTTCAAGGTTTTCCGCTATTCCCTGTTGGCTTTTATGAGGTGGAGAAACTGACGCTAGCTTCCTCGAGTCCTTGACTGTGCTCTGGCCTCTTTGTCTGTATGCTATAATTCACCCCCCCCCCCCCCCCCAGCCTACATGTACCCTTCAGCTGTGGGAAAAAGCATGGTGTATACAGTAAGTGCCTGTTTACTGGCTAGCGATGTGACATTGGCTCAGGAGGTAAGAGCAGTCGTCTGCCAGTCGGAGGGTTGCCGGTTCGATCCTGCCCTGGGTGTTTCCAAGTGTCCCTGAGCAAGACACCAAACCCCCAAAAGCTGGTTGGTGCCTTGCATGGTAGCCAATCGAGTGTGAGTGTGAATGTGCGTGTAAATGGGTGAATGAGAAGCATCAATTGTGGGGCGGCCTGTGGTGTATTGGTTAAGGTAAATGACTGGGACACGCAAGGTCGGTGGTTCTAATCCTGGTGTAGCCACAATAAGATCTGCACAGCCGTTGAGCAAGGCCCTTAACCCTGCATTGCTCCAGGGTAGGATTGTCTCCTGCTTAGTCTAATCAACTGTACGTCGCTCTGGATAAGAGCGTCTGCCAAATGCCAATAATGTAATGTAATGTACAGCCCTTTTGATAAAGGTGTTATATAAATGCAGGCATTTACCATATTTACCAATGCTACCACTTTCTGAAACTGCAGTTCACGTGGGTGTGATTTCATCTCAAGCATTCATTGCCAGCAGACTTGGAAAAAAAAAATGGTTGTGATAGAATGGTGTGCTCCCAGGATCTTGAGTTTAACTTTGTTTGATGGGTAAAGAAACTTTTAAAACCCGAATTTGCCATCTGGAGTTATCAGTCACGCTAATGAGTGGGATAAAAAAGAAGAACTGTACAGGAAAACAAATGTCATTCATCGGGACATGTCCTGATTCACTCCTGTGGAAACCAAGGTTTTAGCCTTAAAGTGTAGCGTGGAATATATTCATGCATCTGCAGCTGTTCAATCTCATGCTACACTAAAGACTAAGCACGTAAATGATTGTGAAATGGTGAAGGAACCCACCTGCCGTAGTCATGTAAAATGTTTTATTATAGTTCATGGGTTCATTCTTTTATTTGTCAAGGGAGGATAAAAAAAATAAAATGAAGCATCAACAATTAATTGCATTGCGGGCTGGTGCCCTCTCTTTACATTGTACAGGAAACCGTAGCTTGCTGCTACAAGGCTGTAGTTAATCATTTAATAATTTTCTGTTGCATTTTGTATTTGTAGGATGTATTTATAATATTTTCCGTAAATAGCTTCTGCAGTAAGGAGCTTTCTTGTGTGTTTAGAGAGATTGAGGCAAGAGAAAATCCGCTTGCAGCCAAAAAGAATGCTGATAAATGTAGTTCACACACCTGCTCCGATGCGTCTTTACCAGGAGTGCTTGGCTTCATAAAAAATGGTACTTACTCAGTGTAAATGCTACATTAGATATACTACAGGTGTATATTATGCACAGGGAGCTGCACAGACATGCTTTTTGCAGGAACAAGGCAGTTGTCCTTCGCATATTAACCCAACATGGAAAACAGGTTGACCCAAACACTCCACTGTAGCTAAAAGAAAAGCAATAAGAGGGCTGAATTAGTGCCCACCTTCATTCCATTTCCCCTCCATTCTGATACAGACAATGAGTGTTCCTGGCACCGCTCCCATCGCACCAGCAGCAGTGCACTGCATGTGTCCAGCTTGGCTTGTTTCAGATAATGTCGGTGAATTAGCCACAGATAAACCAACCCCCCCCTCTCCACATACAAGCACACACACATGCTCAGACACTGAGCACCCGTACACACACACACAAACACACACACACAAACACACACATACACCCATGCATACAAGTACACACACACATACACACATGCACAAACACGGCACACTCATATGCACACACACTCCCATGCATACAAGCACACACACACACACACACACATGCATATAAGCACACAGGCACACACACACAGGGCACACTCACACGCACACACATACCCATGCATGCAAGCACACACACACACACACACACATACACACAGGGCGCACAGACACGGGGCACGCACATACACACACACACCCATGCATATAAGTACACACACACACACACACACACGGGGCACACAGGCACAGACACAGGGCACGCACATACACACACACACACCCATGCATATAAGCACACACGCACACACACACCCATGCTTGCAAGCACACACACACACACACACACAGGGCACACAGGCACAGACACGGGGCACGCACATACACACACACCCATGCATATAAGCACACACACACACACACACACACACACACACACACGGGGCACACAGCACGGCGCATATCTATCAGGGAGAATCAGTCTGTTGTGCGCCGCTGCCAGCTCCTGACAGGTAGTCACCTTGCAGGTCCCGCTCATTGTGGCATGAATAAACATGCCTGGCCGTCCCTGCACTCCATGGAAATGCGCGGCGGCCGCGGTAATGGCCTCTCAAGCCATGCTTCCAACACAAGAACAGCATCCTCCGCTATTATGCAGAGAGCAAAGGAGTTGGAGAGGCTTCTGCTTACAAATATCCAAAGCAATCGAGGTTCATTAGAGTCGGCGCGGTAACTGTCGCCGCGGCGCCCGACACTCCGGGTTTCCATGAAAATCGATTAAAGGCTCGTTTTTCGGACCGTGGAATTGGTGGAAGATGCACGCGTGTATCTGTCGGCTGGCGTCTAAAGGCTGTGGACCAGACATGTTCTGGTTGAGTTTCTGAACATTAGCTGGCTTCATGCACCTTTTCTTTCGGCGATTGCTTTGTTTCCCCTTTTCTGTTCGTGTACTGTGGTTCGCCACATAGAAACGGGTAAACCTTCGCATGTAATCGCATGTAGATTGCAGATTGCAGGTTTGTCCCATGAATGCATTGTCTCTACTTCATTATGAGTTCTGGTTGGGTATATGTTGAGAAAAGGGAGTTTTGGAAAATCATTCAGTATGTGTAGTATTGTAATGCATTTTATGATAGGTGACTTTTGTGGTCTAAGAAGGACGTATTTCCTTTCATCTAACCATAGATTAAGATGTTAATAAATTGTATTGCATGCTTTCAGGTGAAATCAGAGGTCATCCTTCCTTCCAAAATCTGCTTTCTCCCTCTGTGGCATTGAACATATTTGAGTGCTAAAATTGCAAACGACATCAGCAAAAAACATTCTGCTTCTTTTACACTTGGTATTTCAAGCAATCTGGATCAGATTATGTATTTACAGATACCGATCTTTGTTAGTGCTCAATGTCAAAAGTTGCGAAATTGCATTGAAGCTAATCTTTTCATATCTGATTCATACCATTTGTACTTGGAATGTATCCGTTTCAACTTGCATATGGCTTGTGTCTGTGCACCTGGATTGGATTTTGCACTCCTAAGTGCATTTTTCAACAGCACTGTTCATTGGCATTTCTATCTCTGCACAGGTGAATGACATAATCGGTAGCCTAACCGTGGAGGAAAATAACAGCCAGTGGACTGATGTGCTGAAATAACATTAACTTAAAATTTATGTTATTAACATTAGCTTAAAGACTTTGTGGGGATTGTTGATTTGGTTTGAGCGTTCAGTTTTAGTGTATGTTTTTCATTGTCCCAGACAGCATTTTGTGTGTAATTAAGAATATTTTAGATTTAAAAAGTTTCTGATGACCTGCCAGCTTTGCATGGCTGCAATTAAGAATTTGGGGGTTTATGTAAGAAAATATCTTTTAAGTCACTCCAAATAACTTTGTGCGGTGATGTTGTGTTTCCGGGGGCCGTACATTCGTTTTTACAGCATTTAATCGCGATTATGAACATAAATATCAGTTTTTATATTGAGCCAGTACTTCTTTCCTTGAGTGTGGGTTGCTTGCGCCATAGGAAATTGTTCCAAACCAAAAAATAAGTAACATTTCTTCAGAATAATTGGTTAATGTACATATGCACAACCCCTGGAGGCAAAACATCTCTACCGGCTGCTATGAGTTATTTGAAGTGTATACTCTGGCTTTAGACCATGAACCCGTGAATGCCCAGTAGCACCCGGCAGCCCACGACTCTAAATATCTAATATGTCCTTCTTTGCACTATAAATGCATGCCCACAGACTAAAATAATATTAAAACAAGTGAGATATCCCTGTAATTTCATCGTGGGGACGATTCTTCCATACTAGTAAAATCGTAAGGAAGGTACAAAAGCCAATGAATCTTTGAGCAGATCTCCGTCAGTATGGTGGAGTGGAGCTACCTGAAGCCTTGGCTTCTGTGCCAGAGAGGAATACTGGCCAAATTGAAATATTCATGGTTGGTTTGTTGGCTACTCTCTGCCTGTTGATGAATAGTGCAGGTGTATGTGATGTCTGCTAATTTGTGCTTGTGTATCATGTCGGAATACAGCTACAATATAAACATGTGAATTGGATGTGGGTCAGATCAGATAGTTAAAAAACATACATTGCAGTCTGTAAGTATTTGGCACAATTCGGTTCTTTTGGCTCTGTCCTCCAACACATTGGATATCAAATTAAATAATGAATGTGAGGTCAAATTGCAGACTGTCATCTTTAATTTGAGCATATTTACATCCATATTGGGTGATACGTGTAGGAATTACTTCCCTTTTTATTTATATAGCAAAAGTAATTGGACAGTTGGCTTCTCAACTGTTTTTGATTAGTCAACTGTATTCAATTGCATCCTTAGCAGCGGTATAGTATACTGTTAGAAAGCTTTCAGTATCTAGTCTGGATTCCAGGCTTTTGATTGCCTTTGTTATTGGCATTTGTCAAAATAAGGATCAGAGTTGTGCCAATGCCAGTCAAGGAAGCCCTTATGAGGCTGAGAAATAAGACAAAAACAATCTGAGATATAGGCCAAACAATAGGCTTACCAAAATAAACATTGTGTGTTCCAAATAGTTACATAAAGGTGTCCCGGTATTTTTACCTTTATGACAGACTCAATGTTTGAGATGGTAAGAATGGCAGTTTATAAACCTTCAGTTAAGGGATATAAATAGCAAGCATTTAAAATCATCTTTGTAATAGAACAGTAGTATGAGCTGCACCGTAGCAGTGACTGTACAGATTGGACTCATGCAGAGTAAGCTAAAAGAGGCCTCCAAACAGTTAACCAACCAGGAGCCTTTTGCATGGGCCTCAAAAGGCCTTCATCAGTTTCAAAGAAAGGGAGTGACTTTTCCAGCCCTGACAGTGTGAATAAATGTCTATGAAATGTAAAACACAGTCAGCTATGTCAAAACATTATTTTCCATGCACTGGCTGTTTGCTCTGCTTTTGGCTTGACTGTTTGAGTTGATGTAATTATCTGTCAATCTCGGTAACCACAGCGGTGTGTTAAGCAGGAGGTCTTGTGCACGGTAAAGGGAAGCGGGGATGCTAGCTCGAGCTCGAGAGGGGAGGTGACACAATTGACTATTCATTGCTTTATTAGAAAATTAGACTTGAAAGGCCTTAAATGTTTCAGCAGCAATCAATCACGCGCTGATACAATGAAAGGGTCAGAGGAGCCGCGTATTCCTGGATGCATTTCCGCCATATTTAAAATGACGCATCAGCTTTCCGCTAATGTCAGCTGTTGCCGTCTGAGCGAGAGCAGGAAAGGGGCTCCGTAAGCATGTGAGCATGTGCTGTCTGTGGCCCAGTGTAATGCCATGGAGGAGGAGGGGGGGCTGGGAGTTGTAGTGCAGTACATGGCTGATACATTGGACAGATTACTGGGCACACAACAATTAGACCAATCATGTGCTTACACATAAAGGCATTTGAGAGGTGAGAGGCAGCCAACATTCACTACTGCGAGTGACTATGGTGTGAAAATGTGCAGTTGTTCTGAACTTTAGGAGAATGGCTCTGGTCAACTCCTGAATACAAATAACCCCTGGTGCTGACAAGTGATTGGCATAACTACACTGGACAAAAGCCATTGCCTTTGATTTTGGCACTTTGGGCAGGATTTTTTCTGGCCTTGTTTGGTTGGACCTGAAATTGCAACCCAAGCTGTTATCAGCTACTGTCCTAGAAGTACATAATATAATTGAACCGTTAATGCAGACTTTATATATATATATATATATATATATATATATATATATATATATATATATATGTATATATATATATATATATAAAATAATACAGATATAATGTTTTTTTCTCCCTGGGATGCTTGTTTTCTGTCTGGAACACTTTGTTGCTGTGTGAGATCATTGTTATTTTGTCTCTCGTTGTGATTACATTATTTATTTTGACTGCAGGTTGTGGTGGGGTGTTGGTTTTGTTTACCGTGATCAGAGGTGTTTGGGCTTTGCCGGTTCCAGCGCTGCGTCTGGGCCTCAGCACGGCTCTGCGTTTTTAATCAGCGCGTTTCTGCATTAGCTACCTCGCCCCGACTCTGTCTCCAGGCGTGCGGATTTAAGCTGCACAGTTTCTCCTTTCTTAACAACCTGCTCAACTCCGACCCCGGGCTACACGAGCCCCCGATAATAGGTTGCGCTGAGAACTCGCATCCCCACCTCTCTGGAAGCGCGCATCCGGCCTGCGCTCTTATTAAAAGTTATAGATCGTCTCATTATTATGATTAAAGTCAAAGTCAACTTTTGGAGAACTCTGAACGCATCAGCATCGAAAAATGTGAATCGAATCAAACCACTAATTTCAATCAGGAAATTAGGTACCATTCCAGGCTATTCACTAACCCGCTAATGGCTGGGTCCATTAGTGAAGCATTTTTATATGGATTTATAGATTAAGAGTGTCTTTTCTCTTATGGGAGGGAATATTGAGTTATTATTCCGATACAGGCTGAGAAATGTCAGATTAAACTTGTGAATGTCTGTATACGGGCTTGTTTTGCTTGTAGACACACAAAAGAAATACTGTTTGCCACTTGCTTTGCTAACAGGAGCTTGCCATTTCCTGAGAACATTTAGATGCCTTGGAACTGCCTGGCCCCGATATCCGAGGCCCACATTGCTGTTCTCCTGAACACTGTTTGGCAACGCTGTGTTCATTACCGCTGTTCATGCTGGGTCATCCCGAATTTCTGGAGCTCTCGAGGGCTTGCCGTGTCAGAAGGAAAATAAGCACTTTCCCCCTCCCAACAATACTTTACGAATCGAAACCTTGTATGGAAAGCGCACAGATCCTGGCAAGCCTCTTTTTCAGTTTTCTGTCTTTTGCGATTTTACCTTCACTGAACAGACTTGCATTACTGGAACAACTAATTGCAAAGATAGAGATTGGTATGGAACGGGGTTTTCTTTTTTATTTTATTTTGGAGGAGACGGGTGGCGATGGCCCGACAGCGGATGCTTACTTTACGAATAAAAGGGAGGGCGAGGAAGCTCAGTGAGAGATTGGAGTGTGAAAGCGGCTCTTAGATTGCTTTTGGGATCCGCTGAACCCCATCACTGAGGGATAGCGGTGCAGATATGGTGCATTTGTATGGATTTCTCTTTTCCCCGTGTCCTTGCCCACAATCCTCGCTTCCCATACTCTCTGCTGCTCTAAATTTTCGGGCCACTTTTCTTGTGTTATGGGCTTATTTTTTGAATCACAACATCTTCCCTTTTCACCCTCACCACCAGCGCATGGGAAGAATTTATAAAATTAATGGGTTCACCGCTTCTCTGCTCGAAGGCTCCTGTTCATAGCTTGAGAATGAGGTTTGAGTCTAATGAACGATAGCTTGTTTTGCTTGAATTTTAGTACCCACCTTAGGATAACTAGAAAGTTAGAAGAGAAAGAGTTTTTGCTTTGTGTTGTGCACTTTACAAATTGTGACTGTAGAAGAAAATGCAAGAGACAAACAAAGAGATGAGATTATTCCACAAAAGGGGTCTACAGGTGGTGATTCTATAGTTGGGGTTTTTTTCTCCCATCCAGTTATTGAAAATATCTGGCAGATATTTGGCCAGCAAAATGGAGCTGTATTGTAATTAGGGCAGTGGAGTATGGACCAGATGGTGCTGAGTTTGCATTTGGGATGGTCCTGTTGCACCCTTCAAGCTTGTTGCATCGATCATGAGAGTAAAACAGACCCTGTTTTCTTAAAGGGAGAAGGTACCATTTCTCAGACCTAAAATATTGAATTTGCGTGGTTTTGGTGGTGTAAAATTATTAAATGTGTTTCAATAGTAACATACAAATGAAGTTATTTCTTCATGTAGCCATTCATGTATTTTGGATCAACTTTATTTGTATGAGGCCCAGACGTTAGTGGAAGTTGCTTGACAAATGCCACTTTGTTTTTTTTAAAAGAAAGAAAATTATGTTTGGTTTTTCTGGGCTGGTGTGAACTTTTCACACTTGCTTGTCAAGAGATCTCTGCACAGGTCTGCTCGGAAGATACATTATATTATTAAACATGGGCAACATATAGAAAATAGGCAAAAATCCAATATGGCAGACTGTATTTATCCATGAGGAAAATGTGAGGTGGGTTGACGTTGGTTTCATGTATTTTGCTGAAGCTAGGAAGGAGTTTTGATTTCAATTGACTGGTGTAATGCTACCATTTGGCTAATAAGTGCCAAATGAGTCATTGACATTTGGAGTGCCCTTTTATCCATGTACCAAATTGCATAAAATTTGACCAAGTGTTTATGTCAGAACTGAGGAAAGTGGCAGGAGAAAAATAATTATCCAAAATGGTGACAAATGTAACTATGAGTCAGACCATATGTTCCTAATGTGGGGGTTGGTCACTGATGTCTTAATAACTGTGATTTTATTTGTGAGTTTTTGAACGTTTTTATTTTGGGAGCTATTTGAGGCCAGCATGCGTTTTGATTTGCCAAACCTGTCAGTGAATAATAAGTTATGTTGTATTATAACATTGTTACAGATTGCATTATATCTCCGTGGATTTCATAGCTTTTCCCCTAAGATTACAATAAAAATAATAACAAGAACAGTAATGAATAACTAATAATATATAATACTAATAATAACATGAATCATAACTATACGAATCACAATATAATAAAATCATAATGAAATGAATCATAATAATCATAACAATAATAACGGCAACAACAACAACAACAGAACAGTCGGTTTCCAGGACCGCTGGTGCTTGGAGCTCTAATGAATAGAACAGTAGAGGCTGGCATTGTATCCCCAGGCAGAGTCTGCCATGGGCAGGTCCTCTCTGTGAGCTTCTCTCTCTCCTCCACTCACCCTCCCTGTGGCATTGCTGGTCTCCACTTGGGCCGCTGCCAACTGCCTCAAACCAAGCACGGGGGCCATCAAATTAGAGCAGGCCATTTCTTAATCCATCCAGTCTGTCCGCCGCTTATTTATGTACGCGGTTAGCGGGATTGTTTTCGGTTTCCCCTCCCTAAATATAGAATTCATATTTACCACAATGGCTAATGTGAGTTCTTAATCATATTTGCACCCTCTGGGTTTTAAACATCCAGCAGGCCACCTGTCTTACACATTAGGAATTTCACAGGACAGATGGGAAGGTGAGAGAGCTTGTCCTTGGATAAACATGTTTTCAAACTGCAGGGGCAGTCTGGAGCCCTGGCGACCAATCCGTCACACCAGCCTGTACTAGCCCCTCCGCCCAATATTCGTCACACGTGTTTTCCCTTGTGTGCCAGAGAAATTTAGATCCTGTTACTTACTGTTACAGCACTATGCAATGCCATCGCTTTTATGCTAAATGCTAAATTTAAGTCAATGCTTTGATACAGCACCTTTATATTCTGCAAGATTATTTTTATTTTAGAGTGCTATGCAGATTTGTATTAAATCGTGTAACTTACGTATTAATGACATGGCTTAGTATTTTTTTGAAATGTAGAATTTGTTTCACGAATTTCAGGGGGGAAGACAAAAATAGGCATGCATTTTATGCAAATGTTAATATGCAGATTATTTTTGAAAGGACCTAACATGAGGGCCTGGTTTTGGATTGATGGCATTTACACATTGAGGGTGTGACTGTTGCTCCGTTTTCTCTTTTTTTCATAGATACATCCGTACCTACCACAGAGGACCAATAATTACATTGGTTGTGCTGTATATTCTTGTTCTGCCCTGGACCAGTTGCTGCTTGCTATATTAGCAAGCACTAACTCCAGCAGATTAAACTAGGGGCTGTTTTTCAGCGTATTAGTGTGGTTAGCATTTTGGGATTTGGAATAAAAACAGCTGCATTTTTGTTAATTTGCTCACTCTGGGTTACAATACCAAATTCCAAAAGACCAAAACAGCAGTGGGGCTTGTCTCATGTCTTGCGTATCCGTCTGTGTACTGTAGCTGATTTCATGCTGAAAATCCCTTTCACTGGTATGTCTGTACAGTATTTATTATTTAAGTGCTGCATAGTTCAGGGGCCATAGACATCAGGCTTCTTCTGTGGGGTAGTGCAGTTCACTCCTTCTAAAAAAGAAACAATTCTGTGTGTTGTCTGTCTTCCCTTCTGTGTGATACTCATTGGAGCAGAAGGTCTGACAGAAACTGACAAAAGCCTCCCCTCTCTGTACCTCCCTCCCCCTCTCAACAGCTGCATGATCTCCTGCTTTCTTAATCGCTCGTGATAGTCTTTAAAAAACAATTGCATAATTACTCTCTCCCATATCAGATTAGAAGTTCTCGTTAGAAGCTCATTAAGCCACTTCCTTCAGTGGAGCCACAGAGACAAATGAGCATATATTGAGAGAGTCTCTCTCAGCAGCCAAAGCCTCCATATCCCATCAAGCCTTTCTGGTAACCTGAGAGACTCCATGTCACACCAAATCCTCCCATTAACCATGGAGCCTCCATTGACCCAACAAACCCTCGCAGAAACCAGGGAACCACTAGATGCCCACAAGAAATTATGTCTTCTATATCTCTTTACACCCTCCTGGAGACCAGGATCTGCTATATCCCATCATACCCTCCTAGAAACCAAGAGTCTCCATGGCTGTGTCCAAAATAGCATACTAGCATACTACTTGTACTAAATTTCAGGCTGATTTTCATTGAAACGTAGCATAAGTATGCTAATCATGCCATTTCAGACGAAGCCTATGTCACATCAGAACCTTTGAGAAACCTTGAGCTTCCTTATCCTATCAAACTGTCCGAGTAACCCAAAGACTCCATATCCCATCAAACCCAGCTTGTAATCTAGAATGTCTATATCCCATCAAACCATCCCAGTAACCTGTGAGCCTCCATATCCCATCAAACCATCCCAGTAACCGGTGAGAGCCTCTATATCCCATCAAATCTTCCTTGTAACCTAGAAAACCTCTTTATCCTATCACACCTTCCCTGTGGCCTCTTGCAGTTAAAGCGCACATTCTGTAAGTGAGAAGCAATTCTTGGATTCTGTAATCTTCTAGCATTTTCCACTTGCAGGGTTAATTCCAGCTCCCTGTTTTAGTATAAATTTACCATGACCGCTACTGAGGCGGGAAGGGAAGCAGGCTAGGGGAATTTTACAGACATACAGCACATCAGAGGAAGACCTTATCTGTGCAAAGAACAGGCATCAAGCGACCGCCCTCAGTGGCAAGTTGTCTGGGGCGCATTTTTCACGATTATCATTTCCGTGTATCCGAGACCTTCATGAATCAGTCGTTGGGTGGTAGCGGCCTTGAGGAAACGCTTTCAAAACTATCGTATTTTTGTTGTTTCCGGAGAGCCGCTCTTCTTTTCCCTTTCCTTTTTCCCCCCATCCTTTTGTTTTTCTAAACAATGATTACTATCACGACAACAGCCCGAACCTGGAGCATGTACCGAATCAAGGCAGCCGGAGAAAGCACTGCATTGCGCATCAATTATTTAGGCTTATTTTGCTTTGTACAAACAAGCTCTCTGGCAGGGAGAGGGGGCTCCGTGCAGCCAATTACTTCAAGGTGTTTAGTTCATTTATTATTGAAGGCGTAAATCTTGTACAGGTTGTTGGCAGCCGACCCCGCGAGGAGTCTATTGTTGCTGGCTTTGATCACGCCCGGCTGACTGGTGCGGGCCGCCCTCACCCGCCGTGGCGGACCGGGGCGGAGGGAAGCATCGCGGAGGGGAAGGGGGTGGAAGAGGCCGCGGCCACTCCACAGGGCCACTCCAGGTTAAAGAGATCGGCAGATCATTAGTCCACGAGAGAAGCAAACAAGCGTCTCCCGGTGCTCGCCCTCCGCCCGCCCTCCTCGTCATGCCCTCGACAGTGGGCTGCCATGACGACATCTACCTCCCGACCCCCCCCCCCCCCCCCCCTCCTGCATGCTGTTTGTTTTCTGCAGTGGACACTGTTCGGCTGCTGTGTGGAGGGAGGTGCTGACCCCCTTGGCCTGCTGGAACGCCGGTTGGCTGCGGGGTCTTCCGCTTTGCATAGAGACGCGGTTTAGATGTAACCGGTGAGCGGGGCTTGTGACCGGTTATAGGTGTCCCAGGTGAGGTGTTCGGGAACCATTGAGGGAGGACACTTAACATGAATGTCTTCTGCAAATATCCAGCCATCAATGGGTGTTTTTTACGGTAATATCTCAAATCTTGGCCCTGTAGGTTGCCCAAATGAACGTGTCTGCTAAGCAAATAAATACAATAAAGCAGTGTGGAGTGGTGGCCAGGACTACTTTGTACCTGAGGTACAAAGATAAGCTGCTGCCATTGAAACTTATGGCAGAGTAGAGTTTGGGGAATGAGAGTAAATTATCCTCAGACATCCTTGACTGCAATTAATGAATGAAGTAATGTCCAAGTACATTTTTGGACCTTACTTCAAAAGCCTGACCCAGACTGTGCTATAAGAGCCTCTGTGGATTCCTAATTTAGATGTCTTGGCTGATAGCAGTATTTTGCAAAGAACTATAAGCAGGCTTCACTCTCCCTGTGAGAAGTCACCCAAATCCATTCCTGGGAGCAGATATCATCCCTGACAAAAGGACAGCTGTTAATGTATTAATCTCCCAGTTGCCCAGAGCTGTGTGTGGTAGTGTTTCAGCTCTGCCTGTTCAGATGGAAGCTTCTGGAAGTTCCTTAGGCATCTTGACCAAGGGTCAGCAGGCCAGGTGTCAGACAGAAAGAAGGACTGCAGATGTCTGTCAGTCAGTCACATAGGCACTAAGTTCAGTCACACCCTACAAAACGGAGATTTGCTCCTGAAAATGGCGGGAAAATGATCCTAGGATCAAACAAAGAGTGAAGCTCATATTTCATGTTACTCCTCTGTAAGCAACATCATGCTCCTGAGGAAAACCAACATCCGAAAGGTGCAGGAGTGTGAGACCTGGCCATTTTCTTTTCCCTCTATCTTTACTTTAGTGCTTTTATCAGCCCTAGGAAGGTTTTTGAGTTATGGGAGTTCAAGGTCTCCCCGTCTGGTTCCCCTCGGATTTGGATTGAAGTGCTGAGTATCTCGGTTCGGAGGTGTGATTTAGGAGCAGCCCCAGAGGGGGAACATTACTTCTCTACAGGGGTTTCATGAAAGCTCTTGTAATTGTAATGTACATTATATCAGTGAACCCTTGGGCTCCTCGATAGTAGTCATCTAACCAAAAAAAGATTAGCAACTCATAAAGAAATATTCCTAATATCTGGCTTGCGCCCTCCCAGCAACTCCCACTCCCATTTTCATTCATGGCATCATTTGATTTCGCTTACAACATGCGGGGCGGTCATTTACAAATTTTACTGTTTATTTTATTCAGGCTATACTTTTCCCCTCAGTGTTGATTACACTGCAGAATATGTTAAGTAGAGGTTTTAAGAAAGCAGGGTACTTGGGTGCCATTGCAATCCAGTGAACGCTGTTCTTAGTTGCTTCGATGCAATCAAACATCAGATTTATTAACTGCTGCACAGCCAACATAAATTTCAGAAACAGGGATGGAAAGAAACAAGCCAAGTTCCTTGTAGTCATAAATGGCAAAAAAAAAGCATTTATGATGTCTGTTTTTTTAGGTTCTTGTCTAGTGACTTTTCTTGAATATTTATGATCATGTACAGTTCAGAGAGATAATCCTTGGAATCACTCAGTTACCCATAATTCTCCTCTCGCTGCTGTGGACTAATGTCGGCACGCTCGCAGATAGGAAGCTCTCTCTCTCTTAGTCGTCTGTGTTTTGGCTAGGCGGGCAGTAAAAGTGGGTAGCGAGCTGTCTTAAGAACCGGGGGAGGGTGTGGGACAAGAGATGCTGCCTCAAGTAATTGCACAGCTCCCAGGTGATGGGGGCTTATATGGCATTAACAGTGTCTATCCCCGCTCCGAGTGCGCCAAGTCCTTAACTAGGGACCGCTGCTAATTTCGGAGCTAATACTGAGCCGTTCCGCCTCGACGGCTGCAGCAGGTGCCTGGCGCTGACAGTGAGGAGAGAAAAGTGAGAAAAAATTACCATTGTACTGTAGAATTTCTGTGATTGAGCCCAGTGATTACCCTGTCGGAATGGGGCGGCGTGTGTGTGTGGGGGGGTGGTGGTGCTATGGGGGCTGACCAGAAGCCGAGGCAGAGTGAACTGAGGGACGGCACACTCCGACAGCGGTACTTGGCTCGCTGTTTCTCATTGGCTGAGATGTTTGGTCTCTGATCTTTTCATTAAGGAAGAGGAAGTGTGCGAGCGGAGCACACAGGCGTACTTTGAAGAGCGTTGTTTAGAGCGGCGCAGCGGAGAAAAGAAAGGGCCAGCTGTCAGGGTCGGAGAATGCTGAAAGTGCGTATTTATATCCCTGTGCGTTTATACGCCTAGCTTCCTAGTTTTAAGGTCACAAAATCTTTTGGTGCAGTGGCGATGTCTGAACAATATCCACTAAAGATGCTAGTATTTTAACTAATCGTCTCATTCAACCGGTCAAGTGTTGGAACATTATCACCTGACTTTACTGAAATTACTGTGGGATTGATATCACCATGTACATTTCGGACCTGCTGTTTAAAGATTTCGATTTTTGACCTTTTTTATTGGGTTGTTTAGACTGGCATGAGGAGGGTTGAAAAGGCTCCTGTGTGTGCGTGTTAATGAGAGAGGGGGTACAGTACATGTCCCGAAAGCGGCCCCGCCGTGCCGTGGGCCCCCGGCGCAGCCGAGCAGGAGATTGCGGCCGCCGTCGCACCGCGCTCATTTCCCATGGCCCATTGTCAGCAGAGGGCATTGGGTTTCTGCTTCATTAATCGCTCCCATTCACGTTATTTACCCACATTCTGCATTTAAAGTGGCCCTGCATTCACAGTGCAGACGAGCATGCGGATGCTCTTTAGCAGTCCGGGGCTAGCCGTGCTTCTGGTCAGCTCAGTTTTTGGTGTTCAGCTCGGAGAAACGCGTTTAACCCCTTATGGGTGGATGAGACCTGCACGGACGGATGCGACGTCAGTGTTGTATTTGATGACGTGACCATTTTTCAAGACACATGACCGTTAAAATGCATTGTCATTTCTAGGCCTTTCTATGGGTTTTCTTAGTCCATTGGGTTAAAACCAGAGGTCATTGCCGTGCAAGGCCCCCCCGCAGTTATCGGTGTTGCACTGGTGAATCTAAGATTCCATTGCAAAGCAAATTCAGCTCTGCTCAAGTGAAGGAAGATCGGTCAGTCAGGTGACCCAGCCATCTTGGCACCACACAGCTGCCATTCTTCTCAGAGCTCATCCATACTGTAGCTACTAGGTCTCCATAGTGTTTGGCAGCTCCTGTTCCCATTTAAAGGCATACTGTGCAGGATTTGTACCTTAAAAATATTACAAAATAGCCATGCTCATATCTATGATGTACTGACAATCTCAGGGTTCGAGCAAATTTGGTGAATCTGTGCACCTCTGCCTGTAATTCCTCGTGTAAGATGCGTTCCAGATGTTTCTGGGTGGTTTTATCTGGGGATGGGTGGGTTTGTAGCTGACTAGCTACTGCAATGGCAGTGGTGAAGACACAGAAGCAAACCAACATGACAACATGTTCAACAACCGGAGCCAATCTTGGCAACAAAAATCAAAAAGATATAAAGATATACAATTATAACGGGTATAAAAATGGAGGTAAAATATAAAAACAGGTTAGTGGGCAGGGTTGAGGACAGAGGTGGAGACTTCTTTGATTGTAAACACAGGACCAGAGCAAGGCCAAAAATCCTGCAAAGTATGCCTTTAATTTGAAACACAAAGGAAGGACAAGGCCAGGTCCCCATTGAAGCCCCCCACCAGGAGCAGTAGCAGGAGAGCAGGAGTCTGTATTTGAAAGTGCAACTTTTGATTGTTGCAGTTTAACAGGTGGGGAACTGACATTGTACCTTTGAGTGTGGTGCAAAACTTGAGTTTCCTCAATATCCTACTGTAAAAAATATATGTACATAAAAATATACCAGTTGCCAGAGGTAGGCAACAATACTATGAAAATAAAGACATTGTCATTATAGTGTGAGCTGGTCCTCCATGGTAATGAGGGAGTTGGGAGGAGCGAGCAGGAGTCTCGCTGTTGGAGGCCCTCGTTCCCTTTCCCCTGGGGAATGCAAACCCAACCGCTCACTTCCAGTGTGGTGTAGGCGGCGTGTGCAGCCTGTGAACAGGCCTGCCGCATTCCCAGTGAAAACCGTACGGGCACCGAGCTCTAAGGCTGAGGCTCCTCTGTCTGCTACAACCCTTACATCCCCACAATGCAGGGCCCTGCCAAAGCCCGTCTGGTTAATTATTAACCGCATTGTGTCTAATCTCCAGGCTTCTGAGAGGGCTAGCGGAGTGTGGCTTCTGATCGCGTCCCGTCATCCCCGGCACGTAGATTACAGTCAACAGCGTAACCGCAGCTGTCCGACGAAGCACGCGTTCCAAGACGAGAAATATATTGGAAACCAAAGAACTCTGGAAATAATTATTTCAAATTGTGGGTGCAAATGTATTCAGACACAGACTATGAAATATACGTAGTTAGACAACATAAATGAAATGTCATCGTTTGGAATAATTAGTAAGTCTTCCAACAACCAACTCTTTGTGGACTTAACAAAATAATTATACTGTTGATGGCTTTTTTACATAATCAGAAATAAATCATTGGTTTGTATTTCAGTCTCCCTTGCAGGTGATACTCCTCTTTACAACAGGAGGTTCTTGAAATATGTTTTGGCCTATGGTCCATTCCCTCGTACACCTATAGGAATTGAATTGGACATTGGACTTTTTGAATTGGGCTTCTTTTTAAGTAAACACCCAGACAAAAGCACAGGCAGTCAACGTCCCACAATCCAGCGTTAGACGTTTAAACAGGATTTCCTTTCTGCGGAATGCCATTTCACTAATGCAGGTGGTGCGACGGCGCGCTTGGTGTGTTTGCCCGTTTTTTTGGCTTTGAGGCGGCACTGCTGCCATGTAATCGCATTGCGGCGGGCTTACCTGTGCCGCCCTGAATGGGCTTATTCACGGCTAACGGGATTTGCTGCGCCACGGTGAGCCATTGAGCCACGCCGGCACCGTCACTCCAAAGCGGGCTCTTAATTACACGCTGACAAGAGATCACCACCGACACCCCTTCATCCCATGGTGCATCTGAGGAGGGCCACCCAGCGGTGCTGCTCTACCGTCGCCCCCACCCCCACACCCCCACCCCCAAATCCCACATCACAGGAATCTCTAACGTAGTCCTCACCAGTGAGCCGTGTCATTTTAGTCACACTAGCCGCTGAAGGGGAAATGAATGTACAGTATCTATGCATACATTAGGTTATGTACGAGACTATTCGGTTAAGGAGGCCACTAGTATTTTTCCACTCCCATGTCTATTTAAATTGGCCCATGTCCCTACCCATAGAAGTAAAATATCAAATGAATTCTAATTGAAATTAAATAAGTAATTGGTCTTAAGTTGATAAGCCCATGCTCTTCATCTAATTTGTTTGTGAATAAAACCTGTCCCAAACCTGTCCCAAACATGTTAGAAGCAGCCAAAAAACAATATATTGTTGGTCCAAAAAACGATATCTTGCAGGCCTGTATATGGCTAGCTATGAAAATGTAGATATGGATGCTATATGTCTTTCCTTGGGGGTGTGTCTCAGTTGGGAGTTAAGACAAAACACCCAAGAGAAACTTTTCACAAACAAAAGCCTTTCTGAACTCCCCATGTTTGGTCTGCTCTGTGCCACAGCTGCTTTCAGGTGCAGCAGTCCGCTCCCAACGCTCGGGGGGTTCCCACGGAAACATCCTTTGCTGTTCCATTCACCCAAGGGGGCCAGACGGCCCATGGGCACGCCGCTTTGAGCCGGCGTCCATTTTGAAAGTGTTCCGCTGGCAGTCAGCTGGAATGAGGTGGGGTGTTGGTGTAGGCTGATGGAGATTGAAGAGGTTTTTGTTGGGGGGAGCAAGGGTGTTTTTCACCGGGAATCTTCTAGACTTATAATATTTTGACTCTTGTATCCCCTCCACCGCTTAAGCACCCAGGAAGCTGGAGTTTCCACAAGGGGACAAGGACATGATAAATGATATCTTATAAACATTATTGTTGTCATTTATTTACCTCGAAAGACTGCATGTTTAAAAAATGCATCTGACTAGTCATTGCTCCTTTTCACTGTGAAATATGAAAAACTTAAACATGCACCGCTGTACACAGAACTGCCTTCTATTTTGCTTTGGAAAACAGGGCATTTAGCTAGTGCTGTAATATACAGGGAGCACAAAACAATGCATCTTAGGGTAATAATGGCTATGCATTGTGCTGCTTAAGTAGGTTAAGTAGGCACAATTGTATGATACTATCCAATAAGTCTGCAATGTAAGTGTAATTTATTGAGTTCAGATGCACTCATATATTGCAGTTATTTCATAAACAACAAACGGGTTATCTTTTTCTCAATCCACTTATTGGTGATTCTATTCCCTCAACTTGAATTGACCAGGAGTAAAATATAACTAAACTGCTGATTGCTTGGCAGCGATGTTATAATGGACTATGTGTTTTAAAATCTGTCAATATTTAATCTGTGCACTACTTCAAATTATATGAAAGTTGCAACGCAGACGATGTTCACCACTTAAGATTAATTTGTCCACATGGTCCTAAAAACCAAAAAAATGAGTGTTGTAGCGAGATTCATTTCAGACCATAAGTCCAAAACAAATGCACTTAGCAGTTCAGTCTGGTGTGTAAAAATTGAACCAAATGAGAATTACTCAGGAAAAAAAAGTAGAATTGGTTCTTTTTCCTTTTTCTGTAAATTACTTTAGCGGGGTCTGTTTACTTGAGGAATTTTTGATGTTATGAAGAATCCTGTTCATTTTAGTATTCAGCACAAGACAAAACAGTGCTGTTTGCAATACAACTGTTTTCTGAACAACATTGTCAAATTTGCTACATCCCAATTAGTTGTTAGCCATCTAATTTATAATTCGCTTCAGATTCTACAGTCTGGGTGTTACTGCCCAGATCACTTGGGGATCTTGATATTGTGAGATTGGCAAGTGACTAATGAGAAAGACTTTGAATATTTTCAGTTGACGTGACTGAATTGTGATCAATAAGAGTGCATGTTTTTCTAGAAAAACATAAAAATTAATTCTGTGCTGTATTCTAAATAGTACATTTACAATTACAATTTAAATATTGAACTGTGAAACTGTACTGTAGACTGAATCAAACGCATAAATTGTTATGCAGATGCCACACTATTTTGAAGTTTTGTGGCTGCAGTCTCTCTATTGAGTTAGTCGTGAAAGTAGTGTATTGTGTATAAGTGAGAGAAAGAGAGACAATTGTTAAAATAGTGTGTTGTGTATAATTTGTGATTTGTGTGTGTGTGAGATACAGAGATAGAGATAGAGAGACAGAGAGATAGACAGAGAGAGAGTGAGGGACAGAAAGAGACAGTTAGAGGTAGATAGAGAGACAGAGAGATAGAGACAGAGAGAGACAGAGAAAGACAGAGATAGAGGGAGAGAGAGTGAGGGAGAGAGAGAGAGAGCCAGTGAGAGAGAGAGGGAGAGAGAAGGAGATAGAGAGGGAGAGAGAGAGGGAGACTCATCAGAACGCCACGCACAGCGGCGACATCCGCCCTACTTGGCGGGGGACTAGCGGTAACCTTGTGCACCGGTAAGCGGCCGCTCTGTGTGACAGAGAGGAGAGGGGTGCCCCTCAGCTAACCTGTGGCCTTAATACACGCAGCCCGAGCGGGACACCCCAATGTGGCACAGCCACCCCACTGTTATTTACCCCTCCGCCGTGCCGCCCCAAGCCGGATCAGAGGCTCCCTCAACCCCTGATAGGATTCGCCTGCTGGATCTCCACATGGCTGCGGGCGAACGTGGCCAGAGTGCTTAACCTTAAAATTAGCATGCGCTCATTCGAGACCTGGGCAAAGGGAGCGGGCCCTATCCCTGGATCAAATGTGCAATGCTGGCCGCACTGAAATTCCAGTGCTGTATATATTTTTTTCCTGGTCATAGCGTTTCACTGCTTATTTTTGCAGCACGAAATGAATAAAATGGAGGTCAGCCTGTGATGTGGTGTCACTTGTTTAGCGTGCCGTGTTTTTTTTTTTTGGCAGCGTTGTCAGGGCGGCCCTCTCTCCTTCTTTCAGTCCTTCTCAACATGGGGTGGCCTCCCCCCCCGGCCTGTTTGCAGCATAAAAGGTTGACAGCTTTAGTGTTCTCACTGGCTCATCCAAACCGATTCCCCTGCCCGTTTCATCATATGCCTGTGCGCTCAGTCGTTTCTCTATGTATATCCAACAAGATGATGATTCACACTGTAGTGATGAAGTGGCACGGGCAGGCGGCGGTCATTCCGGAAGATTTGCAATCGTGACGGCACAGGGATGAAGTCAGTCCTTGAGGCTCATTGCATGCTCAGTGTCCATTTTGTATCAGACCGCATTTGCATGTAGTGAGAAAGTCAGGCTAGTTGGCTTCAAATCCAATTACAGAAAAGGAAGCTTGAGAGAGAGGCTCAGAGGATCACGCGCCCTTCAGCTGGCAAAGTGTAAGACTTTAGTAAACAATAAAACACGTTTTTATGATTATGGCGTTCCAGCAATCTGTCCACGCCATTGAAGTTGCTCATAATGAAGAAGCCTGTACCTCTGTGTGAAACGATAATCCGGCATTTTGAGGTGTGCTTTGTAGGTCTTCGCTTGCAGATGGAAGTTTAGTCGTTTTTGTATCGGCGGAACGCTTGAAGCCGGAATCGCGAAATTGTTTAATCTTTTCCGTGTGAAGAAAAGAAGGGGCGCACGCACAAAGCACGTCAATACATTTTTCCACGGCCGTCCCGCCAAATTAGCGGCCCGGCCCTCAAAGACGCGGCGTCGAGCTAAAGCCAACTCCAAACGGAGGGGCGAGCGTGGTAAGGGTCCCGAAGATCAGCTTGAAAGAGTTAGCTCTTTGCACTGGAAGCGAGCGGGTTTTTTGTGTGTAGGCAGGATAACAAAAACCTCAGCGGCTGCTGCCGCTGCGAAAAACGACGCGAGCGTGGCAGCTTTTCAACTCCAGAACTCTCCGTCTGCCGAGCGCCCTCCCAGAGCCACGTCGTGTTCCTTTTCCTTTTTTTTTTTTTTGATAGCCATTAAAAGATATTATTTTGATCAAAGCTCCCTCAAAAGATTTTGATGTTTAAATGTACTCGCAGAGAAACGGCTAATGGTTGCGGCAGGGGGGGTCGGGCTCTCAGAAGAAAGAAAAGAGAGCTGTGCGTGTGCGTGTGCGGCCAGCGCGAACGCGTGAGAGAGGCCGCCGCGTGTGTGTGTGCGTGTGTGCGTGCATGTGTGTGTGAACACACACATGACTCCTCGCTCTTCAGAGCGTGCGAATTAAAGGATAAGCTCCGGTCCCCCAGTGTGAGGCGCTGTGTTGTGTTTTTCCTCAAGCCCCCCTCTCATTCACAAGGCCCGGAAGAAAAGGGAAATAAATTCATCAAACCGCCCTCGTCCGGGCAGCGTGGCACCTCAGGACCGTGCGTCTTCCCCCCCCCCCCCCCCTCCTCCACAGCCCCGGCCAGTCAGACGACGGCCGAGGGGGCGGTATGACGTCAGACGGGGCATCGGTCGCCTGCGAAAGGGGCTTTATTAGCCGCCACGGGGGCCTAATCCTGCATAATTGTTCGTATTTTCCCCCCCAAATTGCCCGCGTCGCCGTACTGGTAATTGTCGCGGACGTTAAAAAAAGGGCCTCGATGAATGCGGCCTCCCCCTCGGCCCGCCCGCTTGCGCGGCATTATACCTCCATTGTGTTCCTTCCGCTCTTTTATTCCTCCGGCTTCGGCTCTTTCACCGCGGCCTTCAATACCACAGCGAGAGGTAGAACAACAACACGGGTTGTTTTGAAAAACACTAAGTTGTATATTCTCGTTTTAGGTTTTTTTTTTTTGTTTCTTTTTCCTCTTTCCTACTCAGACGGGCTCTTTTATCGCGCTCCTGTACAGCGAGCTCCCCGCTTTGATGTCGGTAATTGTCTTGATGCGACCTTATAGCACTTTGTAAAGAAAGCAGTAAATAAGGAGCGGGTACTCCGATCCGGCCCTCCCTCCCTCAAAACGTTCCAGCGCGCACACTCCTACGTTCTCACCCACTACTGAATAGTCACTCCGTGCCAGTTATTTCCTCTTTGAAAAAGTACAATAAAAGTACAAAATAACAGGGTTGAATCCCCCTGCTGTATGGTGGACTTTAAAGTTAAAAGGAGCCTGTTCAATCCAGGTTCACTTGGTGCCTGGTTTGAACAGTTTTGTTGCAGGGCGAGTGGGCCAGGCAGTCATTGTGTTTGTGCTACCGTGTCTGTCCTCGCTATACAATTTGTGACAGCCACAGTACTTGCAACAATCAATCATACTGGTAAGGGTAATGTTAGCTATATGCAGGCTCTTCAATTTTGACAGCTCTGCGTACTCCGCACACAGCGCTACCAAATCTCACAAGCTAAATTCCTCAAAGATCAGCGCTCAAAAGCACTCGCCTAATTTCCGGAATCCTTTAAGGATATCTCCCCTGTCTGTCCTACGGAATTCCCGGCCGGCTGGGAAAGACGGATTGATGAAAAACTGCTGGCGTAAAAGGTTATCCAAGAACGTTTGTCCCCATCACAAAGAGCCGTGCACTGTTTGGTCAAGTGTAACTTTGATGGTATCACATTTTGCTGTTTGCATTTACACAACTTTAGGGAATGCTCTTTTGTGTACTGTTGGGCTTGAAGCGCACTTGAAATGCTGAATATTCATCACCAGGTGCTGTCAAGCTTGCACAGTTGAGGGTCTACGTACTCGAGTTTCGTACTTTAGCCATGAACTCGAGTAGGATGCTATGCTAAAGGGGATTGGGTGAGAATGCATTGTGCTCTCCCACACACAGTCACCTGCAGTTGTCTCTCAGGGTTCTGAAGTCACCAGGGAGACTGGGAGAAAAGGTAGCAGTAATGGCTATAATGGATTATGATACAGGAGCTGCTTCAAAATATCAAAACATGGTGAGGTTTTCATACATTTCTTTCACTCGCTTCCAGGTTTATTCATCTTTATTTTATTCTCTGATTTATTATTTATTTATTACCATTTAGAAAAATATAAATGTATGGTTGGTCAAAGATGGCTCTAAGGCTCATACAAGGCATCACCATACACTAGGTTAATGTATCTACGTAATGGTGTACTCAGAATCAGGTTGTGTAGAAAAAAAATATCTACGTGCCTGAGAATTTTATTTTCGGAAGGTTCGCACTGGGTCAAAGAATTACTGCAATTTGGTTCCAAGTCTTCCCATCAACAACAAATAGGACATGCTTGCAAAATTGCTCTGTTGGGCAGGACTTGCAGTACTGCAGCACTCCAGGCTTTTTCCAACTCTGGGCCAAACAACACAGGCCTTGACACTTTCCCTAAATCCCAGAGCTGCTCAGCTGATGTTTTGTATTAAAATGACAGAACTGTATTTTCATAAACATTATTTTCTGGAAGGACACGGCACGGCCAAGTTGGTGAGAAATTGAATCATGTTGCCAAGGAGATAGCATTTACTATAATGAAGAGTAAATCCTAGAAAATGGCCTCCCTTTTTACGGCAGCTAGAAGAGCCACAAAAGCGATTGATTGGTCTTGGCATTTAGTCCTCTATCAGCTGTATCGTCCATTGCTTCAGGAGGGAGGACACTAATCTAAAGTGACATTTCTCTTCTGGCTGCCTTTTCTAGCCTGATGAAAGCAATTACTGCAATCCTAAATGATCATTTGCAGAAGTTTCAGCAAGTTTAATTGATATTTTTATTGTTGTCCCCCCCCCCCCCCCGCCCCACCAAAGTTGAATGGTAGAGTGATTAGTTGATCTGGTAAATAGTCCTAGACAACAAACGAGGTGAGGGTATGCCTGGAAGGTTATGTTTCCATTAACGGTACTTGCAAATAACTTGCCGTGGGGGCATTCTTTTCTTCTGTTCCGGGGGGAGGGATGCTTTCTGGCTCTGCATAGGGGAGCCTTCGGTGAATCCCCCCGCTTACCCGCTACGCGAGTTTGGCGGGAAGCGGCGACATCTGTGCCGCACTTGCGCTACTTTAGATTCATGAAGACCGTAGCAGTGGGAAATTGAAAGCAGACTTTTAAAAAAATAAAAGTTATTTCAGTAGGAACCTTTTTCTTTTTTCAGTTAAATTTAAACGGGTCAAGACTGCATGCCAGTTTACAGTAGGTTTAGGTTCAGATTTCTTAATAATTTTTGGAAGAGTGCCTCTAAAATTGATCTTTAGATTACGCTGCGGTGCAGGCTTGGTGTTTGCTGCTGGTGCGTGTTTCTCCTATCTGCGCTGTGATCTCTCGCGGCCCTGTTCTTGTAACTATACAAAATGCATGCAGGGGGCATAGTTATAGTCCCTTCCCCCTGATGCGAGTGGAAGACCAGGAAATGAGAGACAATAGCAATTTATTCCCCCCACAATGATTGCAATCAGAGGCCCCTAAGATCCCTGATTTTCCCGCTGGCGCCTTCTGTGTGGCCAATAATCACTCTTTTCCCAAGTAAATATTTAACAGTTTTTCTTGGTGTCGTTGTTGCGGCCATTTTGAGTATGCGCTTACGCAATTTTAAATTTGCGGGGCGTCATTTGTAAACCTTGTGCAACCGCCACGTGCTTTATTAGTTCAAATTAATGTTGAAATCCGGACAGGGAGCCCTTTCCTTCGCACCAATCAGGAGGGAGGGATGACTGCGTGAGGCACGTGCGTGAGCTTGACCCGGGAGCGAGATCGCGTCTGCGAAACACGACGCCCTCATCCTTTCTCTTGATAGGTGCTTAAAAACCCATTGAGGGGCCAGGTTAACTTTCACCTTCATTTTTTGTAGAAAAAAAAAAAGAGGACAACGGCGTGTATTTGACTCCGGCAGAACGTGATAAATACGTGCTCTGGTACGAAGGTCACACAACCCCGGAGCATCAAGAAATATTTGGCAGGCCGACATAATGCTTTCCAAGTTTGCGGAACAAATGAAATTCCGCCGGTGTGTCGCAGTTTGCCTCCAAACAACCATTACAACTAGCTTTATATATTGTCTGGGCAGCAGACCATCAAATGGTACGTTTCTTCTGCGGCGGAGAGGCAGGGATGATCGAGAGTAGCAATCTGCCTCTTGGATGTAAGGGCAGAGTGTGCATCTATATTTGGTAGTGAAATTATCCTATTATACTCTTGATGCTTACAAAAGCTAACATAAATTGATTATGACAACTATGAGCATTGCATTAGCGAGGCAGAAAGATTCTTTGGCCGCCCTGCGAAGGTCCCGGCAGAGATCCCGAGAATATTTGCAAGCACTGCGAATTTGCCGAACGGCGTAGGTGAGCTGGAGGGTGTCACGGTCGTTCTCGAGAAGCGGGAAGCCGCGTCCGCATGCACAATCCAAGAACCCCACATGTTCTCCCCCACCTGGAGAAAGTGTGTTTCTGTGTTGTTCCGGATTTGGCTTTCATTCTTTAGTTTTTTTCTCGTTTTTTTGTTTTTTTAAGCTGAAGTTCCGGTAAAATTAATGGTTTGGGGATTGTCTCCTTTCCCAGTCGTTAGTCATCTCCTTGGAAATGTTTTCCAACCCCGAGCTTTCTAACCCCCTCTAACCAATTTTGCATTTGTGGTGCTAAAAAATTAATGTAAGTGTTGGCCAGTAGGGAAGCGAAGCTTCTTGGGTGATTTATTGCCAACTTAATCCAATATGGCTGGAGATGATGAACGCAATGGATGGCCAGAGTTGCCTTTTGGAAGTGCGCAAGTCGCTGCAGCAGGTTGTTTGATATTAAATAACACGCAGCCAGAGATGGGCAGCTTAGAATGGAGCGTTTCATCTTTATAAACAATCATATGTCCAGCTCACCTTTGTGGAAAACATTAACAGGGCTGGGATGTTTACTTGCTAACATGCAGCAATGTTATAAGAATGATTTGTGTTACTGTAGGTGGGAATATGCTTATAATGTAGCAGCACTGCAATTTAAAAATGCACGTACCTGTACAGTTTACAGACTTTGAAGCTGTACCAGAAATAAATAAAGTTGCAATTACCTGACCCTCCACCCCAAAAAAAGCATTTTGTGCCATACAAATAAAACAACAATAAAATCATACGTACATTATTCTATAGCATTCCCAGATTCATACAGATCCGTTCTATAAAATATAATGTGCAATCCATGAGCTACAGTAACATATTTTCTGAATATATGACATTCAGAGTTGTAAAATTACAGTTTTTCTGATTCAGATTTTATCTTGTTACAGTGCTGCAATATCTTTATGAGGTACTCAAAAATGTAGTCACACCATGCATATAGGAGCTCATGAACTTAACAGATTTCTGTGACAAAATAGTAATTATTTTGATGATTTGCATTGTAATTACAGGTGCATTTTTTTCTAATAACTGATTAAATATCCAGAGTTGTCTATCTTGAAATTCAGAAAGAGCAAATAGTATTATTTTGTGGTCTGTGTCGCTGTGTGTAATACAAACTGTTAATATAAATGGGACTACAGGTCCCTTTCAGCAACACACTTACTGTGTGTCTTTTTCAGGCAGCATTGAGGGCAATGAACTGCATTGAATGTTAGGCTAGTTTTGCAAATACAGTTTTTCAGCAATGCCCATGGGAAATTCTCCAATTAATGAACACTCCAATTAGAAGATAATTTCAAGCGCTCCTTGATTTTATTGATTAATTGTAATCAATTACATAGACCAGTTAGGATATATAAGATCAGGTTCTTTCATTGTATAATCAGCCTTTGAACTGTGTAGATCCATATGATTCATGTGAAAGTGTTGGTTACTATGGATGGCCTAGGCCTTACCCCCATTGTAATCAGCATCAAAGCTGATACTATTTTTCAGAACCATATCACACAAATCTATCACACATTTCTATATATTATATTTCTAATTCAGATGTCTCTAGTTGATGCAGTGATAGCTGATGATGGCATGACAATAATTAAGCGTGTAGGGTAGCTTTCTATCATATAAAAATACACTGCTCCCAATGCTAGCAATATGTATCTGTTTTATGTAGTAAAATGATTCCATCACAAGTGTAACAAATAACAAGACAGTTAGGCAGTGGAATGGTACTTGGGATGTCTTGTTTTAGGTCAAATCGTAAAACCGTTTTAACTGACTAAGACATCTACCCCCCCTTTGCAGTGTCTTATGTATTGGTGGCAATTTAAAAGTCATTCATTCAACTCCCTCTTGAGACTTTGGGCCAGACTGAATCAGAAATTCGACCCACCTTTTAAATTCTGCTAGCTGAATTAATTGTTTAGCGGTTTTCCTCTGGGATGAAGCTTAGTCACTAACAGTTGCAATGATTGCTTGGTTTGGTCATGTGACCTCTATCCTCATTACACTGGTGCAACCAAGTCTGATTGCTGATTGAGCCGGGAAGGTGTGTGCTCCATGCTGATTGGGCTAGGGGAATGTATGCTTCTTGTTGATTGGGTCAGGCTGTGGGTTTCTCTGCGATAATTAGGTAAGCTGAGTGTGTACTGATTTGTCCTGTGTCTGCATCCTGCATGCTGATTGGCCCAGATACGTTTGTTCTAATTGGTAATCAGCCCCGGTGAGTGTGTACTGCTTGGTCCATGCAAATATTTTCTAATGGGGGCCATTTTAGTTTATGGTGCATGGTCATTGGTGGAGTGAAAGTGTACTGATTGCTGTAAATGAGTGTGCTCTAATTTGATTTAAAAAGGTGTTGAGTTTGATCCGGGCAAGTATGTTCTGATTGGCTCTGACAAATGTGGTCTAATTACATTAAAAAAGGTGTTGTGTTTGATCCAGGCAAGTATGTTCTGATTGGTTCACCAGACTTGGTGGTTTCAAATACTTTACTGAGCTTGTCTGGTGTACTGGAACTCAAACTCTTCTTGGTTGGCTCAATTACACAAGGTAAGATCAGTCGAGCACAGAAAAGTATTGGGTATTTCACCCAGGTCTGTGGCCCAGATAATTATGCTGCATAGACTATGCGAGCAGGGTCTAACTCCGGCTGTGTCTCTGTTCATAGGCTCTAACCCCAGTTTTTTTCTTAGGTTGCAGGATCTAACCCCAGGTTGTGTCTCTGTTCATAGGCTCAACCCCCAGGTTTTTTCTCAGGTTGCAGGCTCTGATCCCAGGCTGTGTCTCAGGTTTCAGGATCTAACCCCAGGCTGTGTCTCAGGTTATAAGCTCTATCCCCAGACTGTGTCTCAGGTTGCAGGCTCTAAACCAGGCTGTGTCTCAGGTTGCAGGATCTAACCCCGGCTGTGTCTCAGGTTGCAGGATCTAATCCCATCTGTGTCTCATATTGCAGGATCTTACCCTGGCTGTGTCTCAGGTTATAAGCTCTAACCCCAGGCTGTGTCTCAGGTTATAAGCTCTAACCCCAGGCTGTGTCTCAGGTTGCAGGCTCTAACCCCAGATGTGTCTCAGGTTATAAACTCTAACCCCAGATGTGTCTCAGCTTATAAACTCTAACCCCGTCTGTGTCTCAGGTTGTAGGCTCTAACCCTGGCTTTGTCTCAGGTTGCTGGCTCTAACCTCAGCTGTGTCTCAGGTTATAAGATCTAACCCCAGCTGTGTCTCAGTTGCAGGAATTAACCCCGGCTGTGTCTCAGGTTGTAGGCTCTAACCCCAGCTGTGTCTCAGATTGCTGGCTGTAACCCCAGATGTGTCTCAGGTTGCAGGTGTAATAACGTAGGGGCGATTTTGCCTTTTGCAGATTTGCCTTACAAATCTTTGGCCGAGTGAGAGGCCAGGTTCAAATCCTATCTTGGAAAATCTTGAAATCAAGATAAACTTTTTCCAATTTTGTCAATTCTTCATGACCATACAAACTGATCTTCATGTATATATTCAATAAAATTTATAAAATTGTAACACTTTTCACACCGAAGCTCTTCAATCTACTTCCTGGAAAATTATTTGAATTTAGATTTTACGTCATCATGTACTTACGGGTGTGTATGTTGATCAAACCTTTATCAGTTTTCCGTTCCCTTCCAATCAGTACCATTCATGCTGCGGCACACACCCTCATTTGACGTCCCCCTCATTCCATTAGTCATATTGCCAGAAAACCCAGAAAGATCCGTTAAACACGCTTATACATCATATCGCGGTAGCTAGTGCTGCTCTAAGGTCCGTTCCAGCTGGTCTTTCACTGGTCGCTCAGGCTCTAACCTCCGGGTGTGTCTCAGGTTGCAGGCTCTGAGGAAGGAGAAGTCCCGGGACGCCGCACGCTCGCGGCGGGGGAAGGAGAACTTTGAGTTCTATGAGCTGGCCAAGATGCTGCCGCTCCCGGGCGCCATCACCAGCCAGCTGGACAAAGCCTCCATTATCCGCCTCACCATCAGCTACCTGAAGATGAGGGACTTCGCCAACCAGGGAGACCCGCCGTGGAACCTGCGCATAGAGGGCCCGCCCCCCAACACCTCCGTAAAAGGTAGGAGACCCCGCCGAACTTCTGTCCCCTTCTCCGCTACAGAGCTGGGACCAAGCTGTCATAACCTCCTGAGACCCTGCATACTCAAACGATTGGCTTTCCTGATACAGTATTTCTCTTTTTCGTAAAGGACAGTTAGTTAAAATGAAATAAAAAATATTTTTTTAAAATATTTTCACTGCGACATGTTTTTGTCATCCAAGGAACTTCTACTGTGGCAGAAAATGTAAAATACTTAAACATCTTTCTGCTGGGTCTCAGGAGGATAAGCTGGAGTGAAAAAATCCAGAGTCAGAGCTGTGTCACATGACACAACGCTGATATCTATCCAGACAATGGCTGACAATTTTTATTTCGAGATGAGCAGTGCACATATGCACCTCTGCTCGGTACAAAAACACTTCTGTAAAGGCAGTCACTGTCTTGCATTGTTTACATACCATAAGCAAACAGGAGCTGTAAACCAATGTACAGTTATTATAATAATTATATTCAACTGATTAAACTGAAAACAGGACTAGGAATGATATGATAATATCCAACATGTAGAAACACCTTGCATATTAATTTAAAATGTCTTTGAATTTTAGTTTCACCTATTTCTGTTAGATGCTAATTTTCTCATTTGCTGTTCCTGTAGATTTGACATTTCATTTAATCACTCTGGGATCCGTGTAAAAAGACCTGTAAAGTTCTTCAAATCATTTGCTGTGATCATGCAAATATAAGTATTAAATGTGCTTTCCATTAAGTTTCATTGGTAAACCATGCGAGAATCCTCTTCCTGAACAAATTTTGCGCGTTCAGTTTTGTAAATAAAAAGGAATAATTCATCGAGTTAAGAAGGAAAGTCGTTCACAAAGCCATGTCTTTTTTTCTAAGAGTATGCAGCACATGTTTTCCAGGGTAAAATCCCATTGAAAGAACATGACAAATCTAAGCAAATTGCAAGAAACGTTTTCATTTTCTGTTTACCGTTTGTTCTGTGCAGCACACAACAGGTGGCATCATTGCATCGTCTCCCTTTTGATGAGGCATATGCATTTTAATGAGGAAACGTACGTACAGAGACGGTCGCCCCGGTATGTAAGGCAATAGATTTATATTACCACTGTGTGAAGCCTTCAATCCTGCCTCGGCTAAAGCCTGTGCTCTATATTCAAATGAAGGAAATGCTAAAAGGTTATAGGACTGACTGGAACGTGCTCTGCCTCACATAACCCGTAAAGCAGACCACTTTGGTAGCGTATTTAAGCTAATCGGTATCGCATCTGAAAACGAATTGGTATCGTGTCTGAAAACTAATCGGTATCGCATTTAAGGTATCAGTATTGGTATTGGTATTGGTATGGGTATCACTATTGCATCTGCTAATGTTGATGGCCAGTGAGCAAGGTGAATCATATGACCACAGGTCAGCTTCCACAGTGATGTATCCTCACAACCAACAGTCACAGTCCCATATTCATTGGGTTGTGCCGCTGCGATAGAAGTAACACAATCTGGGGTCTTGTCCTCCGAGCCTGAGGATCCGAAGGGGTCCGTGTTTGAAGACTGAATCGGGCCAGCCAGACAGTCTGACCCTATATCGCGGGTTTGACACTGCGGTGCTGGCTGTGTGATGTTGTGCTGCATGCTAATGGCATACTGTGCTGCTTTAATGTAACATATGAAGAGGAATGTCCATATCTCCTCTGCTGTGTTTGTGAGCTCAGCTACAGTAATACTGTTTCTGATCCTCTGGAGTCCCCAGTTCATTCTGTAGGCCCATCTTGTGATCAATTTCTGAGCTCCTTTAACACATGTACTGTGTCAACACCGCCACGAAAATGTTATTGCATAAGATTTGCTGAAGAAATGATTGCACCGACTTCTGGAAAGGATTTTTACTAAATAACTGATGATTGTAACCTTTAGGGAAATCTTAGCACAGCGAAGGTTGGCAAATCCATTGCCAAACAGATCTTTGTTCAAAGCTTCAGAGCAGAAAATCTTTGTTCTTACTTCATTTTAGCAAGAAAAACAAAATCTGAGGTTAGAGCTGGTATTTTTACAGTGATAATGGCTTTACAAGGTCCCAGTCGTCTTTAAAAAAAAGCCTCTCCACACTCCAGTACAAAGTTTCGTAGCCAGGGACGAAAACGTTGGCCCTTTTCCATAATGAAAGCTCCCGATATTAACGGCGTCAGAAGCAAAAAGAATTTGACCTCCAGTTTTCAAGTGTTGATTTATTATCATAACTTGTGCCGGCGAGCCGTTCTCCTTTTGTGTCTATTGACCTTTACCGTAATTGACCCATCAACTAATTTTTTTCAGAGCGTTTTAACCAAAATTTGCTGGTCTCTGTCAGAGGCGATTCACATCTGTTGAAGGACACTGCACAAACAAGCGTGACCTTTCTCTTGTTCTGAGGCTGGCGCATGCCTCCTGACCCTCTCCGCCACCTGTGCGTTTATTATTCATGCATGCAGAACAGAACCTGGCAGCCAAAATGCCACACTTTATTAACGGCGAAAAATAGATGGTTCTGTGGAAAAAAAGAAAGAAAGGATGAAGCCTGAGGGGTCCTTGCACACTCGCGTGCGCGTGTGTGTGTGTGTGTGTTCTGACCCTGGGCGGCAACGTCGAGACGAGGCTCCACCTGTCTGTCGATTCCGTCAATCGCTTTTTACGAGGCCTACCTTCCATCTGTCCACTTTTGTCACCGAGCACAAAAGCGGCGAACCGTTAGTTTGTCCTGTACAGGAGGTTATTGTCGTCTCGCTGATTGAGGACGGTTGTCGTTTTTGTCGCGAAACCCTCTCGTGAACGAGCGTCGGCATTGTGTTAGATGGTCTGTAGCAGACATGTTGCAGGTGTCTATTTGGAGAGAGGGGGGTGCAGTGTAGCCTAACCTGTTTTGGGGGGAGGGGGGGGGGGGTGTTCCAGACAGGTAAAATGTAACATCTCGGACGCAGTCAAAGCGTCGACCTCGTCGAAGACTTTGTTCCCCTCACAAAGCTTGGTGCCCAGTAATTTTTTGGTCGCTAAATCTCACTGCATCGCGGCCTAATCCCTCTCCCGCTGTAGACCGCCACGTTGACCGGCGGCCGAGCCACGCGGAAGGATGGCGGGGCGAGCGGATTGGCCGCTGATTAAAGCGCCCTCTCTCCATGTGCCCACCATGCCACTCTCAGCGTTAATGGTAATGAGGGAATTAATAGCACCCGCTCACAACCACGAGAGGTGTTTAGGGCCCCCGGACGCCGGCGACAGAGGATGATGGCGATCTCGCCAGGGCATCGCGGGCAAAAAAAAAAAAAAAAGAAATCAACTTCCTGTATTCCTCACTCTGTAAATGGATAGTAATTTGCCCAGCTGTGAATGCGGGATGTTTCATTCCCCAGTCGTAGTGTAAGAAAAATTGAATGACAGAGAGCAAAACAGCAGTAATTATAAAACTAATTACTAAATGCTGATGATGCCCATAGGCTTTGCATAACTAAAATTAGAAAAGGAAATTGCTTTTGGCTGCATGGAGGCTGTGGGCATGTTTGTGTTATTTTCTTTATTTTTTCCAGTGCGCATCAAAGAAAGTAATTGCCATGGAAACAATTACTTGTACACCTTTTTGTCACCACAAACAGCTCCAGGACGCATTGTTGTTGAACAATGTGTTTTAATAACTGAAAACGCTGTTCTTACTTTGTTTGTTCGTGAATATATAACTGTTAAATAGAATACTGGGACAAATCTGAATAAGAACATGACTTATTGCATGAACATTGCGGGAGAAAAGTGTGCTTTTTTCCCCTCACCAGACATTTAATTTTAGAAGATTTTCTCAGGAATGTAGAATCATAGCAGTGTTGGTTTCAGTCTTAATTAAGGATCAGCCTCATATTTTACTGCTGCTGTACTTAAGACTATTCCTCTCCTGAATAGAGATGACAAAGGGCATGCTGGCATTAGCTGCATGACTTCTCTGTGTCTTCCTCATGCTCACAGTCATCTCTATCTGTGTGTGTGTGTGTGTGTGTGTGTGTGTGTGTGTGTGTGAGAGAGAGAGAGAGTCTGTGTGTGTCTCTGAGATAGAGAGAGAGAGAAAGGAGAAAGAGGCACATTGTGTGAATGTCTGTGTGTGTGTGTTGAGAGAGAGATTGTGTTTGTGTGTACTGTATGAGAGAGAGGGAGCGAGATTGTGTGTGTGTGTGTGAGAGAGAGAGAGAGAGAGAGATTGTGTGTGTGTGTGTGTGTGTGTGCGCGAGAGAGAGATAGAGAGGTAGGGAGAGAGGGAGAAATTGTGTGTGTGTGTGTGTGTGTGTGAGAGAGAGAGAGATTGTGTGAGAGAGAGAGAGAGAGAGAGAGAGAGAGTGTGTGTGTGTTTGTTTGCGTGAATGTTTTTGTTTGTGTGTATAACATATCTTTGGCTCCTCCTGGGTGCGAAATGAGGTGTTTTCTCACTGTAGACAGAGGAGAATTGGCCCCACCTTCTTTAATGATTAATTTACATTTTCCAAAACAGACAGGCTGCAAATGATGTAGAGATGGAAACATTGGCTAAATGCTCTGTTTTCTCCCATGACTTGCCTAGCATATGTAAGCACTGTACCTTGCGTTGGTGGGCCTGGTAATTAGTCCTTTTGCAAATGCAAATGGTCCAATAATGGAGAAATAAATCAGACTGACAGTTGGAATGAATATGGAGGGCCTTGTTTCTCGCTTTGTGACTGGCCGTTTAGTCAGCTGGAGCTAATATCTACACAAATTGGTACAAAGCACCAGCCTTTGCCTTGCACAGGAAGCAAGAACACTAGTCTGTCCCATTCCTGTGCTGGGCGGAGGGGGGATGGGGTGGGGGGGGGTATGTCAAGGAAATCTCAAAAAGAATGTTAGCTTACACACAGCAGACACTTTTCTGTCCACTTACAGACCTTAAAATGTCCGCCGCCAAACGAAGACGGACAATTGCATTTAAAGTGCTTATTTGCTACACAATCAGGCCAAAACTCCAGATTGGTTAGAAATAAGGGGGAATTGGGGAAGTAGCCATCGATAACGGAGAACAACTGCAAGGCATTTGGACTGTGAACACTGCCGAGCACCAGGATTCAGTGCTCCCAGTTGAAAGTTAGCGCCACGCTAAATGCTATCTGTTTGCCCAAGCCCATGTAATTGCAGGGACCCCCTCCCACCTGCACCGCAGACCCCCCTGACTGAACTGGGTTGACAGCAGGCTCGTCTCCATATGAAGTAGAGCTCTTGTGAAGTGCAATGTCTAAAAGCACAGCATGAAGCTCAAATAAAGTGAAGGACATTTACCATTACAAGTAATGTCCTTAATAATCTTGTTAGTCTAGTCTCTCTCAGTATGAGACAAATGCAGCTTTATTGGCTTATGGGCAGTAGTAAATAATTTAGTTTCCAATATTCAGGCTGCTTTGACACTAAATTAAAATGACATGAAAAGAGCTTGTTGAATAAAGAAAGTATCCAATCAAATTTAATTGGCTTGACTAAGGCAGCAGTAATATGTTTTATAATTAAACCATGTTGTCTTGGCGCTTTATAACCACGCATGAATCAAAATGTCAAAAATAATTCCTTGATATTGTGCTTTTAAAACATTACCATGCCAATAGCCTTTCGAGAAGCATATTTCCCTCTGCGCTTACAGGCTAATGCAACATGAATGCAGTCACTCCACTTTTAATTGATATCTACTAAATCTTTCAGATTTTTTTTTCCTTCCCTTTGAAATATGATTTACTCCCAGGCAAAGGTAATTTCTTATTTTTATTTTTTTTCTGACTCCAGTTGCCTCTGCCTTGGTTTGTTTGGGCGGTAGTAGAGTGGAACATTCCGGAGATGTGTATGTGTGTGCGTGTGGGGGGGAGGTCAGAGAGGATTTCAGCCTCCAAACTGTTTGTGATTTACATTAGCGCTCAGTTGACTGTTCCTCCTACTCACAGGACACTCAAATGACTCCTGTATTCATCCAGTTTAATCACGCCATTTTCTGCCCCTCAATAGCCGGGGCTCGATTTAATCAATCTGCTCGGCCGCCGTCTCGCAGGCATTCATATTGAAACCAATGGATTTCCACCATTCAGATGCATTCTGGGCCGCGTGGCCGATGTAATGCGAGGGAGACACGGGCCAGGACTTTAAAAAAAAAAAAAGAAAATGAAAAAAAGCGAAATAAAACAAACGCGCCAATTCATGCGTGAAGCATTTAGCTATCACCATCTCAACGCATGACTAACGGTCTTCGGTCACCCATTTTGTTTCCTAATATCTGTAATAAGCCATCTGATATCAGCCACTCTCATAGCAGTTTATTTTCGTGCCCCAGCTTTGAATGGCGGGCTGTTGATTGTGATTTTGCGGGAGACGTCCTTCGTGCAGCCTAGACAGATAACCCGCTACGCGGTGGCACACAGGTACTACAGCTGCCAATGCCTTCCCACTGGAGCATTGAGAGCACAGTTTTCTACAGAGCAAAAACAGAAAAATAAGTCAAACTATTTTAATGCTAATATTGCCTTTTTTCTTCTTTTTTGCTAAATAATACTCAAATATTGCCAATGAGGTAAGATAGTTTGCCAATGAAATAAGAACATTTCACTTGTCAAGCACATGGTAACTTAAAACAAGCTAATATTTTCTACTTGAGAGAAAAAAAATAGGACCTTAAGTAATATTACAAGACTAAAAACGCTTGGTAAGACATTTTTTACAGTCAGTGTACACTGAATCATCACCGCCCCACCCCTCAACTCCAGCCCTGTGGGTGTGGAAGAGAGGGGGGAGGCCCCAGCGCTCCTCAAAACAACATTGGTGCGAATGTCCATCACCACCCGCTGTAGCCAATGCCATTGGGACCCAGCCCAGTCAATCAACACACACCCGATGGACTCCACTGCACAGAACCCGCCCCACCTCCCCAATCCCACTTGTGTCGGTAGCTAGCGCTAATGAGAACGTATATGTATGCATGAATAAATCATGATGCTAGCGTTTCACTAGCGCGCTGTATCTCCACCAGCACCATCCAGATCCCTCCTGCTTTGAAGTCCCTTGCCGAATTCCAGCCTCCCCCCCCCCCATGTTTGATGAAATTTGTCGGAGTTTTAAGCAATTAGAAATAATGCTGAACTGACTGTGTTAGGCCGCCCAACCCACCAAAGCAACCCCTCCTCTCCACCCCCTCCGCAAATCTCAGGGTAGGCCGGCGTCGCCGCAAAAATGACTTCATTTAGGTTTCCCCAATCTCCAAGGATCCAGATCAATTTGCTGGAGTTGGAGTCAATCATTTTATGAAACATGCACATTTTTATTGTTGAATTGATATGAGGAGGGTGTACAAGGGCTTTCAGCAATAAAGACTGAATTGACGTCGACACCGGAGTTACCGCGCGCTTTCAGTCCGTGGTAAATGAATGTTCTCTGATTAGGAAATTTATATGGCTTTGTTTGTGGGGAAAAAAATCTCAAGCCTATACGATTCCTCAGCGAGTATGGAGTAGTTTCATAATAAGACAGAAATTACGGACTTAAAGGGAGATTTGATTTTCTGTAATGCGATTTAGAAGCCACATTTCTTATTGTGTTAGGGGATTTGCATTACCTCTGAGTTCTGCGAGTACAGTGTATATTTTCTGTAATGCGGTTTATTTCTGTCACTGAGAGCTGCGTTTCGGTAGGCATGTCTTTAAAACTGGACCACACATGATTTCATCTACTCAAAAAAAAATAATTTGGGCAAAGGGGGTGATGTTACACCTCGGGATCTGTGTATTTTCATAACTTTCAATGAATGTTTTATCTAATTTCATGTTTTCAAACATGGAGAATTTGAAGATGAAATTTTAGTTTGCATACTGTATATATTTGCAAATAGCATTAAAACTTAACAATTCAAAAGTGTATACAAATGTATATTATTATATGCATGTTCCTGAACATACTGCTTATATTTCAGATGCATCTTTATGTGGTATAGCAATAACCACTATTTGAAAGCATATACTGTAAATATACTGTGTGTTTTTAGAATGCAGTGTCACTTTGACACATTTACTTCAACTGCAATCCATATTTATTGTGTTATACTTGAATTGGGTTTCAAGAACCTTGTCTGAAAGTGAGCAGAAATTGCAATGTGTACAGCTACATGTGAAAATATTACTTGCATGGAACCTAACTGTAATATAATAGAAATAGCTTAGCCTAATGAGGATGTTTTTAATTGAGATTCATGGCACAAGAATGTGATAATTTAGTAGTACTGTGTTAAGGTAATATAATATATACTGTATCTAATATATAACAAATATTATTTCAATTCAAACTGAAAGGCAGTAACATTTGAGCATTTGACAAGTCCAGTATCCTTTCAAATGTTCTGTAGACAATGTTCTGTAGGCCAAGACCATCTCTACGCATCACAGCCAGTGAAGTTTAAGCTGTTTGATTGCCAGATTGTGGAAGACACCAGTAAACTGGTGGCGTTCCAGTAAGATTTAAAGTAATGGCGAAATAAGACATGTTCTGCTCTTGGCTTTACTGTGTTTCATGCGGTGACCTCAAGTCTAAATGCTGCTCCCAGTTTAGCCTGTAAATCAGATGACAGAGAGGGGGCCGGTGACAGTAATGTTTGAGGTATTACATGTACTGCTTAACACTGTCTGTATATAAAACTGCCAAGCCAATTACTGGTAAAGAAAGATTTGTGTGCCAAGAAAAAGACTAGCTAGAAAGTCCTCGTCTGGCACGAATCCCTATTGTTTTTCAGCGGGTCAGAGGCCTCGTGTTCCTCGGATTAATAACATCTTTCTTTTCTTCTCCGATTTGTTTTGCTGTCGCCTTGTCACAATATGAAGGAGATGCATCTAACCGGAGAGCGGTTTAATTGTCACAACAAGAGTAGCCCCCCCCCCACTTACATCCCCTCGTCTGTCTTAACAGGGGAGAGATCAGTGTTCCTTCGTCTTTCCTCTCTGCGTCGTGCCAGCCAGACAGAAGTAGCAGCTCGCTGTAAATGAGCTGATCCCATTAAATGATATCAACTTCAAGGCGTCGATGTGATTTTGAACTTTCTTTTCTTTTTTTTCATAACATTCAAATTATGCAGATCCTTTAATTAAACTCCACAGCCGGATTGTTGGTTGTCTGTCGGCGTCGGTAGGGGTTGAATTTGAAGCGCCGTGATGTCATACAGCTTTATTCTGTTCTCAGCCTTTTCCTCAGAATGGGGCAGGAGACGCATGCTGCTGGGAACAGCACTATTCTTACTTCCTACAGCGATATTCACATAATACTGAATACTGCCACGTTTTAAAGATACATGTTACCTTTTTCTGTTAAAAAAATATTAATTGGCCTTAATCATTTTTTGACTCAGAGGAAGAAGTCGTTTGACATGGAAACGTCAGTCTCCCCTGTCCATTAAACAGAGTGCATTTCTCTGAGGTCAGTGCACTCCACTGTCTCTTATTTTGGGCTAGTCTCTGTGAGGTTGTCTGGGTAAGGAGTCTCATATGGCCTTCGTCATTGTTTTAGTCATCAGGCTCCCATACAGGAGGAGTGTGTTATTGTTCTCAGAGTTGAAACAGCATTTATGACGGAAGCAAATTCGGACAGAAATAGTCACAGCCGGAGGACAAGATCTGATCAGCGTTGCGCAAATGTGACTGAACCAGGACAGCAAGACTGGAGAACACGTTTGCAGAATAGACCATACCAGTGCATGAGTAGTTGAACTGTTGGCACCACTTTTTGATTAGCAGCACTTTCCTTTGGACCTCCTGTCAAAGTTGCCTATTCCTCCCTGGGCCTCTCACTGGAGACCAGTCAGAAGCATGGCTGGAGTACCACCAGCAGAGGTGACACACTGTCCGTGAGATGGTTGAGCGGACTGAGCGTTGATGTTATTTTGAAATTTGAGTTTAGTCGGCAGAAATTGAAATGCTTCCACTAATTGTTTTGGAATACGAAACTGGAGCCGAATGTATTGAACTTTTGCAGGTTTAGCCACAGGTGCGAGAGCGATATCGATCAGCATGTGTACTGATGCACTAAACTATACAGATCCTATCTGCTGTTTTTAAACAAGGCAGTGACTCTGGATGGGCTTGTAAATGCCTGGTAGAGTTCCTGTCACTGCTGTACATGCATCAGATACTACACTGTATCTCTCCCCTCACCTCAGTCAGAAATAACTATCTCTGCTACTCTTAGTGCTGAAAATTACACTCACCTTTACCAGACATTTTTCATCACAGAATAAAGTGCACATATTTTTGTTCATGGTGAATATCAGTTATATTTAAATACCCTAATCTAGGGATCATCAAGATTAGGGTCTTCGAGGGCTGAGAACTGTTGGATTTCCACCCTCCCTTTATCGGTTGGCCAGACAATCTGGCCAGTCAGTAGCACTAAATGTTCAGCTAATTACCCCGGCAAAAAGAAAACCAGGACTGGACTAGGATTTGAGTGATCCTCATTTGATGATCCCTACTGTAATTGTGTTGTGACCATCAGCGACACCGCATTCAGCGTGGCACTAACTTTATCGTAATAAAACTATGGAGCAAGAATGGCTGTGTGGAAATGAGAGGAAGTGAAGTCACTCTTTGGTTGAAGCAAAAGGCCGGTTTTAAGGGATGTTACCATTGGAGGAGATTTGATTGCGGTTGATGGTCAGTCCTGGAGCCTCGTCAGTGCCAGAGTGGACAAGAGCTACCTGACAATGGCTGATTCAGTGCTGTAGGGTGTGAGGGTAGAGATTTTCCTTTCAGAAGTAAATTGTGGGAAGGTGATGTTTTTGACTTTTTTTTCTTGATGATTGGAGCCTGCAATGTATTTAACATTCAGTAGCAAACCTCTGAGATTCTGGCTATTTCACCCAAGCCGCAATCAGAAATAAAGCAGTTTGGCCACTAAATCCTGTTTCATCCCATAAACGTCAAGGAACAATTGAGTACAACACAAAGAAAGGGGGTAATAACTTGCTAATTGTTTCTTTAAAGTGATAGCAATAAAAAGCAAGTAGATAGAAAATCCAAGGCACTGAAATCAGAGTAAACAACGAAAAAAACTATAATTAAATAAAATTCTATACTGGTAGTAAAGAATTCCTGTAATGAAATAGTCTTTCATTGTTTTTTTCCCCAACATGAGTGGTTGTTTCACTTTAAAGAATCAATTAGCAACTTATTCCCCTTTTTTGTGCAATCGTACTCCAAGCAGTGTTCCAGCACGCCCCGGTTCTCTAATTAATTGAGTATAGCAAATGACCCAAAGGAAGGTTCCAGAAGAAACAGCAATGGATGGAATATTTTCTGTGGCTGCGCATCAGTGCATTTTCTCTTGCACTTGCTCTTAAGGAGCAGGGCAGAGTCTTCCGTTTCAGATTTTTTCTCAAAGATGGAAAATTAAACACAAAGAGTCGACAATGCCTGTCCATTTGTGTAGATAAACAGAAACTATAGGCTCAACTATGGGATCAACTGCCGGCACACCAAGATGGCCGCTGTACCTTAGCTCTCAGGCAGGAAAACCCAGAATAGCTGCACCTACCAACAATTTGAAGCATATTGTAATGTATATATAGAAGCACATATGAAGCATAAGAAACACTTAGTTACATTGAATGTAGGACCCCTTCCAACAAACCCGGTAGGCGTGAACAGAGATACTTTGAATAGAGACACTGTATGTCAACAGGAGCATATACGGTGGATGGCAGGGTAACACCATTGAGTAGAGCTAGCATAGCATTTATGACATCTGTTGCATTTTGCAGCTTAAATTCGAACTCGGATGAAATTAGACACCGTTTGTTGTGGTCTTCTGTTCATAATGAGGCCATGGAACATTTGCTAATTGTTTCTACCATTCATTGTTATGAGTGTTGCGGCTAATGCTAGGACCTGTCACATCGCAAATCAAAGTATCTCTGGTGCAAAGTAATTATTGTTTTTTTGCACCATATTTCTACTGAAAGATTTTTGTTTGTTTGCTCAATCCTCTTAGAGGATTTAACTATTCAACAAAAAAATTGAGCAAAGTATATTTCACATAATTGGATTTGATATTAGAGGAGATCTTTACAAACAAGTTGGATTGTCAGTCTGAACATTCGATGCATGAATGCCTTGAATGTGTCATAGCACAAAGTATTGACTAAAATGTAGAGATGTACAATTAAGGGGGGAGAATCTTGATTTCTGCAAGTAGCAGTAAAAATGTCATATTTGCGCACAGCACTGTAGTCATCGTGGTTGTAGACAACTGAGCCAACAAGACATGAAATGTGACAAGAGGTGGTCTCTCTTAATAATAAAAGCAAACGGCATCGTACAATCATCTCACCATTAAAGCGCAAATGGCTGCTGGTTTACTATTCTAGTCTTTTATCTCTCCCATAAAGCAGCTCTTTGAATGGTTCTGAAAGTGCAGGCTCATGCGATGATGTCCTCTGTGGCGTTCAGTGTGCGTTGACACCGTGTGTGTGTGTGCATGTGTGTGTGTGTGTGCGTGTGTGTGTGCGTGCGCACGTGTGTGTGTGTGTGTGTGCGCACGTGTGTGTGCGTGTGTGTGTGTGTGTGTGTGCATGTGCACGTGTGTGTGTGTGTGTGTGTGTGTGTGTGCAAGCGGTGGGGGGGGAGACTACATTTAAAGCTTACAAGCCAAACCGGCATCAGAGACGACACAGGCCCATACAAGATGTATGATGGATTTCTTCTTCATGGACGGAACAGCTTTAGGAACCCAATAAGAAAGAAAAGAAAGTACTTAATTGACAATTTCTCTAAAATTGCTGAAGGGAAAAACAAAAGAGCAGGCTGAGGTTGCTGGGGTGTAATAAGCCGTTTCTCATCACTGTCTCTTTGATTGAGCCTATACAAAATCGATTTATTTCTCGGGTAACTCAGAATAATTGAAATACAGACAAGGTTTGGTTCCAATTTACCAGCAATAAAGTTGTAATAGGGTTTTCTCTGCAATTTTAGCCCTAATGCGCTCATTCTAAAGAGCAGTATTTTGCCAGTCGAACAAATAACATCAGTGAAGCTTACGACCAGTAATAGCCCCACATTGATGCACACATTAAACTTGTTAAATCAATTCTGTAGACACTTTCAAAAGTGGACTGTCTGTTCTCTCTCTCCCTCAACCTACTCAAATGCTTTTAAACTTATCAATCACTTTCATTCCTTTTTAATGACACAGGGCTTTTAAATGGTAATTATTTATATTCTGCAGATATTCCCTCCCAAAGATCTCTGCTGGGAACGTATTCAGGGGCAGTTTTATTACACTCGAAATAACTGCATGTTTACAAAAACCATAGCGCACGTTTAGAGAAGGTGATCCATGGCAGCACGCGAGAGCGGGTTCCCTCAGCCGGCTTTCTGCACCAGCCATTCGCCGTCGATGCGCCTTCCTTCTTTGACTGGCGCCGAAGAATAACCGCCGTTTTTGTCTCCCAATTAAAGCCACCCCACTCTGCTTTGTCGACTGGTAAGACGGAGCTCGCCGCATTCACGTGGCATGCGCCTTCTGACAAATTTCAATTATCTTTATTGATGTATTTGTATGAAACCAAACCTTGCGGGAATCACTCTGTAAGTAAACACGCACTAATTGAAAATTGAAACGAGTGGAAATTTAAATAAGAACACCACCAAGAATCGCACCCGTCCTCGCCTGCATTGACGCGTCTTGGGAACACAACTGTATGTCTTAATTACGTCTGTAACGGGGAAACACCGGCCGGAGAGCACGCGTTACCGTACGTGTGCTCGCCTCGCTAGTAAACAAATCAGAAACGCATGGGATGGCTAATCTTTTGTCCCTCTCCCTCTGTCTGTAGATGCGGCGTGAATTCCGATTGCGTTTGCGCTCATAACCGCCACGCATCTGCGGTTGACTCGTGAACACTTGTGTTTATTTCCAAGGTCGAACTGAAGGTCGCGCTACGCTCGCACCGGCTGGTTTTGGCGTGGCATGCCACCCATGCTACAAGACAGGAAATAGGCGCCACGGCTTTTGCGGTGCGTAAAACGGCCCTGTGAACGTGCGGGCTGTTTTTGTCCGGGCGTCGGAGTCGCAGGTACAGTAATTAAACTGTCTGTTTGCCCAATCCCATTCGCCTGGCAGCTGGTGATGCATTATAGAGACATTGCGCTAATCGATTAAAAGCGGCGAGACAGGGGAGTTGTCTGACAGCACTGTACTAAGATGAAATTAGTCGGAGGCGCAGGGTTGGGTGTGTGTGTGCGTGTGAGTGTGTGTGTGAGCGTGCGGGGGCCACAGGTGACCAGGCCCCTTCTGGGAAGGAGCTTGGGTAAAGGGGACGGCGTGCGCTGATCCCCGTGTAATTAGGACAGCCGTGTTTCAACAGGATTTCCAAATTATCAGGAGCGAGGGAGAGGGAGGCAGAGGGGAGGCAGGGGGCCTCAGAGGAACCGAGGGGGGGGGATGCGCTTTCCAGCAAACTTGGCCTCCGTCCAGAGCGGCTGAAATTACACGAAATTATTCAGCTGCCGGGGAATGTGAAATCAGACTAATTGCCTTTTGAAGTAGCCCATAGCCGCAGCGTGGGTAGGCCAGGCCTGGCCACAGCCCGCCCGCCACGGAGAGCGCAACACCCCAATCGATTTCACAGCTGATATTCCTCAAAACTGACACTTATTTTACAGCGCGCGCTGGGGCCCCCTTCCCCATGTAAATTTACCGTAATCCGCACTCGTCGCCAAACCCCGCGATAGCCAGGCGGGAGGGAGCCGGGAAACGCAGAAATAAATTGAGATTGTTTACTTCTGAAGGCTGCGCCGCTTGCATGGAGTTCCACCGGTGGTGGAATGTTCCAGAACAAGCACTGATTTACTGTCGGGCTAAATGTATCTAAAACAAAGGTCTGGTGCATAATGATGACGATGATAGTCATTGTTATTATTGTTGTTGTTGTAATCATTGATTTGGATTGGTTTCTTTGGGTACAGTAACGCCCGTGAAATTAAGGAGACTTATAATGGTTAACCTAGAACAAAAGAATATGTTTTACTTTTGAAAATTTTAATTGGATTAAAAACCACAGTTCAGAAATTACTTTCACAGGTAACTCCAATTGAATTAGAAAGACAGTAACCTGGAATTACTCTCAGACCTCTTCAGACCTAGATTGTAAATAGTTTGGGCAATAACTATTATTATAAAGAGATAAATAAAAGCTGAGAATAATTACAGAGAACACTTGTTTAACTAACTGGAAAATGGAGGAAATAATTACTGCCATCATCATCCTTGTAAATGGCTATTCCGATAAGTCTTCGAAATTTGTTTCACTGGACAATTTTTATTGTCCTTTATGTCCTGTAACAAACGTCTTTTACGATAAATGTGAGAAGAATTACGGCATCAAACAAAGTATGAAATATAACCTTACATTGTAACACACCAGACTACAACAGATGTACAGTTCAGCTTTATATGAATCCAAAAGCCAATGTCTGCCATAGTGTAATATAAAGGTCTCTTTGCCAGGGAGTAGCAATTCATCAGTTTAATTGATTTATCTGGTCAATGCATCCAAGTCATTTTGTGAATCATAATATGGAGACACTGTTAACTAAAATTGATCTAGTATCTGTTCACAAGCCTTATGGGTTTTTTTTTATTTGCACAGAAGCAAAGATAGACTTGATACTTTTATTGTTTTATTTAAAAAATCACATGCAATATTGTTACACCCTTTGTATCGATACCATACTGATGTTAAGCCAAAGAATCACATCCCTAGTTTTAAGAAAAAAAACATGGGCTATAATGCGAGATATGGCGCGAGAGCGAAGTTAAATTAACGCATTAAATGAGGTGTGAATAGAAGATAAATTAGTAGCAGGGCAAAATACTTGTAGGTGTAACTGGTTGTGTCCTTAACATGTAATGATGGCTTCACAAGATGTCTGAGTGAACTGCATGTTTCCACGCACCTATTTATTATCTGCTACAGAAATTGCATTGCATTGCCTGAAATCTCACGTGCACGCAGAATGTAAAAGGTTTGAGAGTTTTCCAACTTTTTAACACAGGAGGGAGGGGCGTTTGTGGTGCTGGCACTGTCTGGAACAGTCTTGACAAGGGCTGCCAAACCCTGTTCCTGGAGAGCTATCGTCCTGTAAGTTTTCACTCCAACCCTAAAAAAAGCGCAGCTCATTCAACAGCTAGAGACCTCGTTGAGCTGCTAATTAGTCGAATCAACTGTGCCAAATTAGGGTTGAAATGAAAACCTACCTGGTAGGTCTCCAGGAACAGGGTTAGGCAGCCCTGGTCTTGCCTGTTTGTGAGAGGCCTACAACACTTCAAGTGTAGCCGGTGCTCGCATTGTCTTGCTCCATCACCATAAAAGAGAATCTCACAACCAGAATCCTTTCAAATCGACAGAACAAAGCCGTCAAGCTTTTTACGCGCAAGTCTCTCGCCTACATAATAGCAGTGCGTTCTCGTCCGTTTTTTCCTTTATTGCCCTGCGTGCGGGTTGCTTCCAACTGTTATTTCGCCCACTTTTATATAACCAGATGATTCAGGAGTGTGTATTTGATTTAATATCACCTGTCAAATAATTACTGTGATATAGGATTGCAGCCTGCTATGAAACCCCACTACCAAAGCCCCCCCCCCCCAACTGTTGGGTCAGGCTGCCAGAGAATAAAAAAAGTGTACATTTTATCTTGTTCCAGGGTGAATAATCAGAACAATTACTCCACGCTTTGTGGAGGTCTGTCACTTCTTACGCTAAGATCATCACAGTCTGCCGTTCAACCGCTCAGCGCAACTTCAAGTGAAAACTGTTCAGGCAACGCAGAAAGAAAGTCCTTTTGAAGTCATCCAAACACCGGCTCCCCCGTCTGATGTTGAAACACCTTTTTCATTCCGTTTTCTTTTTTTCCTAGCAAACTTTGAAGCATTTAAAAGCGTGACCGCGGCTTTGTGCTCACCCCCCCCCCCCCCCCCCCCCAATTGACAAAAAAAAGAATAAACAAAAATATTTTGGGCCGTGCGTCAGGAAGGCTTAGCGTTACGTTTTTCGAAAGCGGTCGGTGTTCTGGGACCTCCGCGCGCCACCGCGAAATTAAATGTTAAAGTAGCAGAAATGCATATTCGGGTTATTTAATTAGGATCAAGAAAACAAGTGTCACCTCTGTTTACGGGCTCTCCTTAATCAATAACGGAGAAGCGGCGTGCATTTTAAACAGACAGGTAATTTCCACAGCGCCCTCCTGTCTTTGGTGTGACTGCAGCTGCAGTCGTGGGGCTCAGTGTGAGAACCGCTCTCTCAGGGCATCAATAATACACTTCTCTGCCTGGGGCAGTGCTACACAGGAAATATTAATGCTGCGGCCCATACATCACGATAAAAAAAGTTATCTTTCGTGCTTTCATAGCCTTCTATTATTAGCGTACCTTTAATGACGCTTTAATTCATGCATGCAAATGGCCGCGGCTTTGCATTCCCACCGTTTTTCCCGTCGTCCGAGTGTTGCGGGAATTATTCTCGTTTTTTACTTTAAGGCCTCACAATCACATTACTTTGCAGTCTTGTGGAATTGAAATAGCTGAAAAGACGTGATTATTTCTTATTTAAATGCCCATTTATTCTTGTTTCAGCACTCAAATGCCTTTCGCACAATTGTCTCTTTTAAGCCCAAAGCGTGTGCGAACAGGTGCGTGCGAGGTGAATGTAGGTGTCTATCCGTATACTTTCTTTATGTGACAGAAGAGCCTTGAAATAAACCTTGCGATGAATAAAGCAAGTGACGCTCTGCACAAAGGCGACAGGACCAGGGTGCGGAATTAGGCGTCTTCGCCCCAGAGCTGGAATGTAAAGTCAAACGCAGATCAAAAAAAGAGAAAAGAGCATTTTCTCATCTGATTAGCCTCACGTAACATGGAAAACACCTCCCGCAGAAGCCGGGGCCCGTGAAACGTGTTGGTATTCGCCTCATTACTTTGTAAAGTCAGCGGAGAAATGCGGCCTCTTCTGGGGCGAGTTGTTTGCTGACACGCACCCTCGCCCCCCCCCCCCCACATTTCCCCCTCCCCACATCTCCCTGCCGCTAACGAGCAGGTAGGGAGTTCCCCGAGTCCCTACTACCGTGCCTGGATTTGACAGCGCAGGCACACGGCAAATAAAGGGGGAGGGGGGGGGTGAATGAATGCCCCCCCCCCCCACCCCCACCCTCTGTTTCAGCTCATGCCCTCTCTTTCTTCTCCTCATCACCTGTCCCAGATGACCCCTTTCTTGTCCCTTAGAGGGCATTTGTGCGGTTGACAGGGGTAACTGAACTTGCCGGTTGAAAACTGATTGACTGCCTAAATGTCTATACCCAACATAGCCGTACAATATAAATGTCAAATATGAGGTATGTAAGTCACCTTGGATAAGCATTCAATAATAATAATAATAATTATAATAAAAAGATAATGCGCTTCTCTGAACCATAACCATAAGTCTATGTACCCCCTAACTACGCCCACCTGTAAACCCAGTTCAGCAAGCACTGCTACCGTCTGACAGACATCAGTCTCAGGACTAGAAACCAAAAGGCACATCAGGAGTAAAGGCCAAATACATTGTGTGGAATGTTCCAGAATGAACGGGCACATTCTGCTGTGTCACGTGCGTCTGGCTGAGAGTTCTGCGAGAGGCGACCGTAATCAGCCAGAAGACGTTGTTTGGAAAGGCACTCGGTACACCGGCGAGATTTAATGTCGCGCTCCTGAGTACGGCCGCCGTCTTAATTTAAATCGCTGCCGCGCTCCTCGGTCGTGGGCTAAACGTCCTTCGAGTGCGTTTGTCAGGTCCCTGGCCTGCGTACGAATGAAGGGTGGAAACGGACGGGGAAATTCTGTCCGCCGTCAGCCCCCCTTCAGTCAGCCTCTCGTCCGCCTCGTCGTCGGCTAATTCAATTCTCCACGTGGAAGGGCACCTTGAAAAGAGATGTTATCTGCGGCCACGGATGTTAACAACCGCAGAGCCCTGCATCCCTTAAAGACGCTCACTGTAAGCAATAATAAAAAACGTAGCCCGCCGCCGTCTGCACCGCCGCGTGTTTACCAACACCTCTTGGCGTTTGGCGGCTGCCCGGGACTCCGAAACAGACACTAAAATTAGTCCTTGGCTGCGGTATGGCTCCCTGTTCCCTCTCCCCTGTCTCTCTCTTTAGCACATGATATAAAGTGTGCCGGCTGCCTCAACCAATCATGTTTTCAGTAGAGCAGTTAAACTATTTTATGGTAGGCACCCTCAAAGCTTTAGAGTCTTAAATTCTGCCTGTAATGGTAGATTAATTTCAGACTGCCTAATGCAATCCAGGACAAAATACTTTAAACGCAGAGGGGGGGACGGCAGGGACAGGGGACCGTGGGTTGGGTGGGTGGGGGGGTTGGGTTTGACTGAGGCAAACGGTGCACAAAAGCGTTTTTTCTGTTTGAAATGCCATTGATACTTTCCACGGCAAGCGTCGCTGGTTCTAAAATCAGGCTGTTTTTTCGACACTAATTTCCTGCCTAGGGCATATCCCCCAAAGCCCGGTACGCTTCAATTTACAGACAGCCACAGCGGCTCATACACATTCCGCAGTTACGTCATCGAGATCGCTAAAAACCGCCGCCGCGCTCAGGCGAGGAGCAGGTTTGGGGTCCACAGGCTTTGCTTGTTGCCCGCTGATGTGTGTGCAGTGTGACGTTGTGCTGTTTCTGTGAGAATCCAGGAATTCGAACACACAACCTTCTAGTGATGTACAGTATCATGCGCTTTGTTCCCCCATACACTGCACTGTGCCTGGAATGTATCATTTCTGTTTCTGCGCCTTGTTTAATCATGTACTGGGCTAGTCACATTATGTTTTGCAACAAAGATGGCAAATGGCAAGACAATGAGAACTTGCTGGACCTTCAGTAAATGTATTGCATGTGAATCTGCTGTATCTGGGTGTGAGTTACTATTAGATGCATCAAAATAGTGAATATGTGCTTTAGTGACATCATAAGTGAGATCGTCTAGCTGTTGCATCATGGGGAAGATGAGCATGCTCTCTGTCACCATGTCTCCACCCCTGCTTGAGTACTGCCATTGGCAATGCCACCAACTCTTCCAGAATTTAAAGGCAGGAATTTCGTATTAAGTTTATTTTCCACCAAAAACGCATCTTTTGTCTTCCAGATCATTTCAGAGGTACATACTTAAATTATCATGAGGTATGGACTTGAAAAGATGATGTGTAATATGTAAATTAGCTCATTTGCATACTTAGAATTTTTTTTTTTAGCAGTCTGAAGACATTGTTTTTTTTATCACCTGTTCCCAATAGTAATCTTTCTAGAAATTTCAGTTTTTCATGAAGAAAAATTATGAAATTTCAGGATTTAACAATGAGATTTGTGATGCTGTACCCGCTCCTAAATGTTATAACAAGAACATAATTGGCCCAAACCACTCTCCTGGATACGGAGTAAAGGTTTGCAAAGTTTCATTTTGATAGGATGACTATGCACTAAGAAGTCATCCAGAATCATCCAGGTTTTCAGAAAATCGACTCCAAAGATAGAAATGGTAAATAATTACACTAATTTCTCCATATACATGGCATAATTATTCAAAAGGTGGTATTATCCTGAAAGTTGAATTGTTGAAGGATGATTTGCAGCATCTTACAGAAAAAGGTAAATTTGACTGCAAATGTGATCTTTTCAGTGGAGCGGAACAGAATGATTAACCCCTGCCGTACCACTGAGGGAGACGCACACTAAACCTGGTGAAAATGATAAATCGACACTACCTCTGTTGTAGATCAAATGCAGACTCTGGCAGGTTAGGCTGGTTGGTTGCACCAGTGGACAGGGTGCACCATAACTTTGGATTAGGGTAACCCGGGCCCGACCGTGGCTGTCCTCTGTGACTCTCACCTCCCCTTTATCTCCTCCTTCAAACTGACCTCCCTGTAATAAATTGAAGATCCCCCTCTAAATCAGCCCAGAGTATTTAATGCAATAAATGAACTAATTCCTCAGTTTAACTCAACATTTGCAATAAGATGACTTGTACCCTAATGGGTTGTAATTAATTCTCTCTCCCCCCAACTCCCCCCCTCCCCTCCCCCCTCCCGAAAACCATTCTCAGGATAGTCAGCGGATTCTTCAGCTTTATCTAATACATAATGTTCATTTCGGGCCCTTAATTGCGTTTAAATGAAAATTGGCTTAGCGGCAAGATGAATTGTGGGAAAGCATCAAACCACCCAGCATGTCCCGGAGATGTGAGCCTGAAAATGCAATTTGGTGGAGATGTGCCGAACGGTTCAGAGTTCATTAATTTTTACTGCGCAGGTAGTTTCGTCGAAGTTACAACGATTCCTGACGAAACCCACGCAGAGGTCAACGGGAATGGCGACCCCGTACATTAGTTGACCGTCGCCTTTACGCGCGGCGCTACCTTCGCCGACAAAGTTTTACTGGCCGTTCAGCGTTGGGTTGATTTCTCATTGTCGAGCTTGGCGTAGGGTTACACTATGGTTAGTGCTGTAATACTTCTGAACTGGGATTGTCTGGACCTAGCGCCGGGTGTGAACAACACTGAAATTCTTCTTCGCTACCAAGCTTGTTTTTCCCCTACGCTCGGCACTTCTCCTGTCTGCTGGTGCCACCTCAGGTGGTAGCGAGTTTGTTGAATCCCAGCACATTGCAGCGACTCGCTCTCGTCCTAGCTTCGGCGTTGTGGCCGAGTCGAAAGTCGAGCGCGAATCTCTGCGAATCCGCAATAATTTCCTCACGGCAGCAGCGAAACGACCGTTGAAACACGCAGTTCAATGTGCAGACCCACCTGTGCCATCTCCTCACCCTCCGTCTAATGATTCAAACGTTAACGAGCGTCAAGGGCAACGGTGCTCGCCCACCCCCCCCCACCTCCCCCTCCGTTTGGCCCCCTCCCTCCCACACGCCATGTGCTGTTTCTTAATGAGACCACACTGCAGAATCTGGCAAACGTACACCTGCATTAGGAGCGTTGGCGGACAGAAGCCGCCAATCCGCATCGAAACCCCACTTCCCACAGATTTGTGCGAAAAGCACAGCCAAACCCTGTGGTCTTGAAGTACATTTGGGAGTTTTTCCTGAAAAAGGGATTACTTTGAAATACACAGTGTTGCACTTTAAATAAAAATAGTTTGCATGGAATGACAATGCCCTCCAGTTAAAACTTGGTTAAAATACTTTAGCAGATGAAACGCAAGCTTACTCTCTGGTTGGATTTCTCATATAAAGTACTTTTCAGTACTGTAGTCTACATCCAACAAAAGAGGAATTATAGGTCTTTGCAGTTTAGATATTATTTCATAAGCACTTGAATATACACTCAGTGACCATGTTATTAGGTAGACCTGTACACCAGCTTGTTGATGCAAATATCTGCTACTTAAAAATCCCAAAGTACTTTTTTTTTTAAACGATTCGGATGAAAGGGGAGGAGACACTTCTAACCTTGCCAAACATCTAAGTGACAGACAGCCCAACATTTAGAAGGAGTACAAACCAAGACAGGTTAGAGAATAAGCTAGCTGGCTAGAATAATAATTCAAGTAGAATAATGATGAGCTTTTCAATGACGTGAGATACCTTACCTAACATTAACATGCACCATTTATTTTCACTGCTGCCATTTTGGAACAATGGTTATTGTGGTTTTGTAACCACGGTTCTATGAATTTACAACATCGAACTTTAGCGTCAGTCACACTGGGACACACAGCTAGGGAGAGACACTCCCTGCTCCATTCATTTCAACAGAACGATGTCCTGGTAACCACAATAACATTGTTCCAAAATGACAAATGTATTTTCCAGTATCTTAAACGTATGATTTGTAAAACAAACTTGCTGGCTCCTGTCATGAAGTTAATGAGAGAGGTCAGACTGGTTGACGGGAAGGCAACAGTAAATCAAATAACCATGCATTACAACAGTGGTATGCAGAAGAGCATCTCTGAACACACAAGTCAACCTTAATGGGGATGAGCTACAGCAGCAGAAGAAAAATAAGCCTAATAAATACCCAATAAAGTGGTGAGAGTATGCTGTATTTGGCAGCAATTTGATGTAAATGTCCAATGTCCTTCTCAGAAAGAACCCCAAGGTGAACCCATTTTAATCTGCAGCACTAAGACCCAAAGATAGTAGTGGGACTTATACAATGTGGAAGACGTAGATTCACACATGTGTACAGGTGGGAGAAGGTTGAAAACTAGGTGTGTGTCCTGTGCTGACAGACCCGCCGCTGTGAGTCTCTAGCGGCTATCTCCACGGCTGATAGAAGGGCCTTCCGTTCGCCGAAGCCAGCCAAGGGATTTCTCACTTTCCCCTTTTAGCACTGGAGCATGCCGTCGTAGGTTAGTCCCTAATTACTCTCACACTGAGATGTTCCAAATATTCCCCTGGTGGTAATATTTTTCTGCCTGAATGAGTCATTATGTTGTTTGGCAGACTGAAACATCAGCCTTTCAGTGTCGGAACACTACCTCTCATGTACTACCCAGATCCTCTCTCCCTCTCTCTCTGTCAAGTCTCTTTCCCTTCCTTCTTCTCCATCTCACTCTCTCTCATCCCCCCCCCCTTTGGTCTCGCTCACTCCATCCACTCTACTGTTTGTTTCCACGGCTACCACCCCCACGGTGACATTCCGGGATGTCCCCCCCCCGTCCCAGGTTGTTGTGAAAAAGCAGACGGCTCTTCAGGCTGACTGTTACCCTCTCTCATATTGTTTCTCTCACACTCTCATCCCATCTCTCTGTTTCTCTCTCCCACCCACCTGCTCTCTCGCTCCTCTTCTCTCTCTCCTCCCTATGTATTTCTCACTCTCTCGCTTCGTCACACTCTCCATCATCCTAACCCCCCCTCCCCCCCCAAACACTCACACACACACACACACACACACACACACTCTCCCTTACATACACACACTCACGCAACACACACACACACAAAATCATTTCCGCTCTCCTCTGAGTTGGGTGGGTGCCAGGTTGTTTGCGTTGGGAGTCAAGGACGGCAGCGGAGGACACGGGGGATAGAAAGAGAGAGGCGTGACGGTGTAACGGAGCGGTGGCTGATTCTAGCCGACCAGCTACTGGCCAGTCTGCCGCACTGGACTGCACAGCACCCTCGGCGATCCTCCTTCATGGTTTCTGTGTAACTGTGGCCCTGCCTGTTGCCCTGTTTCTGAACTACATTACCTAAGATTCTCCAAGACCCCTGTACTTTACAGTATGTATGCCAACAATCTGACCTTTCAGTACTGATAATCGTAATAAACACAGAAATAAACCATACATTTTTGTCACCATACTGCACTTCCATCTTGATGTGCAGAGTATTATTTATTTGTGCTGTGCTGCAAAAGGGCATGAGCTACCAAGGAACCAATCTTTAATGCTGTGCAAGCATTATTATTTGGAAACTCTATGCGGATGGGTAGTTTCTACCCAAAGGTTCCTACCCAGTCCTGTGAAATTATGCTTAAAGTATCCATTCTTTATTGACAATCAAGCCTTGTCATTTCTCCAGCAGAAAATGGTAGGCTTGTTTAAATCCGAATTATTGAAACAAGCAGTACTGTAGAATTTTCTTTTGGGAATTACAGATGGCCAACAAAATGTGGGCTTCATTAGACTAAAGCTTGTCACCTGTCCTCTGTAAACTGGGCATGCAGAAGTTATGATGACTTTACGTTGTTCCAAAAAATTGATGTAATTCTCAAAATGGCTCAGGGAATGGAGCATATTTTTGGCGGAGTGGTTCTCATGTATTTTTTATTTGCTTCTGTAAAGTCATATTGTACATGTGCGTTTATGTGTGTGTGTGTGTTTGTGTGTCTTTCTGTGTGTGTGTGTGTTCAGTCCTGTGCCTATGAGTTTATTAACATGAACACTGCGGCGCATTTCTGTAATGGATTGTTTGCTTATCCACGCACTCTTGCTGTAGGGCGGTCGGGGTAGCGCATCTCCTGCGATGCGGTTAGTCTTAATAAATGCATTTCCAAATGAGATGAGATTTTTTTATTATTATTTCCTCCGTTCCTCCTGCGGTATCGATTCGCAGGGAATGCCCCATGAACTTGACCTCGGTCGTGTTGCTCAATGTCAATAATCCCGTCGGTGCTGCTCAGCCATCCCTCAGCCAGGGGAGATATTGACGCTTACACTCCTCCTCTGGGGTTTTCAGGATATGTCATAACCTTTTTGCGGAAGGAAAGGGGTTTGTACTGAGTGAAACCGTGAAACATCATTTTCAGGAAAGTCGCCTGTATAACTGTAATAGAACTATGAGAATTATGAACATGGATGATCCGTGCTCCTTTTTGTTCTGCTGTAGCGCTGTATTTATGTTGCTGCTCAAATTACCATGAGAAAAGCGACCAGAAGTGTGTGTAAAGAACAAAAAACTGGTGATATGCGGTTTGGTGTTATTTACAGTAGAATTGTATTGCATGCACTTGCGTTTGTGGGTGTACAGTATGCACGTGCGTGTGTGCTTGTTTGCGCACGTCCATGTGTCTCTATATGTTCTTTCTCTCTATGTGTATGTGTGTATTTACAGTGGTTTCCTGTTTCATTTGGTGCTCCTGCCTCGGGAGATCTGCCTGGCAGTGGCAAATTTGCATATTTTTTTTGTTTCTGTCGCAGTAACTGTTGACACAACCACCACCAGGTGGCAAATGTGAGCACTCTAATCCATAGCGGTCTGAAATAATTGCAGGTTCCGACAGTAGGGGGGTGTCAGCAGAGACTATGCAGGAGCGAGACAGCATACTAAGAGGTACTTCCGTCATCAGTTCTGGCAACATATGCAGACCTCGGCCTGCAGAAATGAATGGGGATGAACTTGAAACCACCTGGTGCACATGAGGCGTATTGGTTTCAGCTATATATTTGGATTCATTGTCAAAGTAATGTTCTGACATTCTTAACTCATGTCATTTGGCAAATATGTTTAAAAAACTGTTTAAAAAATCTATTCATTTTATATCGCCTAGTTACATAAACACAGAGCTCGATTAGCAGTTTGGTATTTCTTCCTATTCTACAGAAAACGATAGAAGACTCCAATCTCTGAATCTAGGCCTATATCAGTAGGCTATGCTACGTTAGCAAATTTTTCTAGGCTACCAATATGATCACCAGTCCAAATTCATGTAGCGCCCTATCAACTTGTCATCGCAAGATGAACTGATGAAGAACATTTGTTTTATATCAAATATTGTAGCTAGTTACATAAATACTGAGCTATCTAAGCAGCTCAGTAAGCACAGTCCTATTCTACAGACAAGGGTAGTTAGATGCCGTAATCTATTTGTATCAGGACATAGCTAATGTTGCTAATTAGATTGTCGATTGGTGTGTGTATTTGCATTAATAAACTTTTGGCACAAAAGTCTGTTGTCCTTCGTATGACAATGAATGTAGGCTGTGAAAAGCATCTTGAACAGTTTATCGGTTGAATAATGAAGTTGTGTGCTGCAATTAACTCTGTAATTTAGCAACTTAATCACAGTGCGATTTTGATGACATCCCCTCCCATTCATTTTGCTGGAACCTTGCCCTCTTGTCTCCTTCGAAGCTATTTGGCAGCAGTGCCATCATTTTGAGCTGAAACATTTCCGGAAGTAAATACCAGACCAAAATACTCACCATAGGGAATTTGATGAGGAGGGAACGTGCATTAAACACAAAATAATGCACATATTAATGATTTATACAGTTATTTTTAGTTGTTACAATGAATGCAGTGCAATCAGGTGAATGGTAACATTCATTAACAAGAAGCGCGCCACCAAGGATAGCAAGCTAGCAGTGTACAATATTTATGCTTGTATACCAAAACAAACTTTAAATAAGTTAAAACTTTAAATAAGTTTTTAGGCACATACTGTGGCCTAAAAAGCACCAGGCCTACCAGAGCAGGATCAATAACAATTCAAAATCAATAATTCTTATCTGTTACTCAGAGAAAAAGTCCATCAGGCCAGCAAGGGTGGGCTCACAACTGCTGTGGAGTGGTAGTGGCTGTGCGAAAAACAAACCCTAAACCACTATGGATTATGAATATTGCTACAAATGACTGCTCTGCCCGAAATGCAACGCGGCGGCCCCCTACTGTCAGAACCTCGCAAGTATTTTTTCCCAGCCAGTGGCATTCTTACTGCTGAGGCAAAACGTCAAATGAAGCACAAAACCACTGCATGTATGTGCGTGTGTGTGTGTACAGTGTGTATGTGTGTGTATATGCTGTATGTGTGGGTGTGTGTTTATCTTACCCAGGCCATAAACACCTCTGCTGTGTGGGTGGTGTGGAGCTGCTCCATTTTTAATGAGTTGAGGGACTGTGCAGTATGAGTGAGTATGCACTTCCTCCCGCTGCACCATCCCCTGCTTCTCTACTGCATGTGTGTCCTACCTTCACAAGCCCTGCTTCAGGCAGCGCAGAGGAAACCCAGGGAGACCAGCGGGATTAGGGCACCTGAGGGCCGGAGACTTCCCTACGTTTAGATAATGAAGATTAAAACGGCATCCCATTCTAACAGAGAACAGCTACTTGCTCAGCCTGTGTCACATTCATAACATAACACAGCATAATGACGAGAACAGGCCATTCAGCCCAGCAATACTTGCCTTTTCCTACCACTAAAGTGTACCTACTGCTTAGTTTGTCTAAAAACTAAAAAGTATCTAGCATCGTATCAAGCCTGGTCTTGAAAACCCCCAGTTTTTCTGCCTCCACTACATGTCCTGGCAAGCTATTCCACACAGTGACCACACTCTGTGTGAAAAAATACTTTGTAATGTCTATGCGGAATTTGCAAATAACCAAGTCTGTAGCCTCTATTTTCAGTAGCCAATTGGAGAAATATTGTTCCGAAAGGATCCTCTCTTATGTATTCCGCATGTCGCGTTCACGGTCCCTCTCCCTGCCGGTTTCTTTTTTTTTTTTTTTTTTTTGATAGGAATCGCCACTGGACAGGGCTTGTCATCCCGGTGCCTCGGCCTACGTTCTCACACGCTCTCCTTATCCCGGGATCTGTCGCTATTGTTTCTCCTGATGAGAGGTAGAGGGGAGAGAGAGAGAGAAAGAGAGAGAGAGAGAGGGAGAGAGAGAGACGGCTCGACGATAAACCCAAATCACTTGAGCGGGACTTCTGAGCCACTAGAAACCGTCGAGCAACAATTATTCCGCGCCGAGCGGCTCTCGAGGTGTAATCTGGCATCTCGGCAGCAGCCGGGCGGGAGATGCCGGATCCTCCCGCTTCCCTCCGCTGCCGTCCGCTGTGAAGCCGTGGGTTCCTCCCTGTCTGCTGTTGTTCGCTGAGTTTGTGTCAAGAGGAAGGCAGAGGCTAACACCGGCAGCGCTGTAAAAATGAGGGCGTTTTCTCTTTTATTTGAAGTGTTCATGCTTACCTCCGAATGGAGAAAAAAGGATTCATGTGAAGGAAATCTAAAAATAAAACAAAAAATTCCCCAAAATATATTGTTCTGTTCAAAGTGAAGCTAACCAATAAACACATTATTTTAATGTATTAAAAACAGCATCATTTTGTGTGTTCTCAGTCCTGTCCAGATCTACCAGTCGAGTAAGCTATGTCCCCTCTTTCATACCGAAATCAAGCCATGTCAAATCTGTTTAAAACTGAACAGCTGGTGGTGGTGAGCAGGGTGGCAGAACTGGATCAGATAACATGGGCTGACTCATTCACACCAATAGCAAACATAAGTTTTACCCAAGCCATTGCTTTGGTGTGTAAGGGGTATACTGTAAGTAGCTGGCTGGCTAGCTAATTTATTGGTCATTAAGAGATTGATGGATGGTTAAACATCATCAAACCTAACCTGAAACCCCACCATATGCCAAAAGACCCCACCAAAGGGGAATATTGGACCTGCTGAACGTTGAGAACAAACAATGAAGCAGGCAATCAAGTGTGAGAGAGGACTGCCACTGCCTTTGAATTTGTGCAGGGATGATACTTGTTGCAAAGAAATTAAGATGCAAACATGAACATTGCTTTTGATTTACCCACTTAGCAGTGACAAAGAGCAGTGTCAAATAGTTAACATTTCTACACACATTTAGACAAACAAACAAGGAAGTGCAGTTGTGACTTTGTTTTTATATTTTTATAAAGAAAATTCTGTGTCAAATTTGCTCATTTTAATGTTGATCACATTTTAAATCCCACTTTAATTTTGGCCCAATTAATGTGCAATAAAAAGGCTATGAGAACATGAGCTTGTTAGATTTGGGTAGCCATTTTGGCAGAAATTGAATGCACATGGAAAATGTGGGTTTTGTATTTTTTTTCCATTTTGGAGGCATATCGTTCCATAATCTCCAGCGGGAAATTGAAATCTTGCAGAGGAAATGGTGCCAGATCACAAGAAAGATGCATACGAAAATAAAATGTTTTGAACGGCAATGGAGGAGGTGAAAACTGGGAAAATAAAATCTGGATTAAACAGAGGAGATCGTAAAAGGCAATACAGCATTGCACAGTTGGTTGGTAAAAGTTGGTTCGCAGTTCACCCCACTACAAGCAAGATTTAGAAAATAAAGAATGAATTGTCCAGTCATCCAAACTGGAATGAAAGCAAAAGTAGCATACAGTATATCAAGCTCCTTTTTTATTAAAGGCATGGGTTTTATACACCCACTGAGCACTTTATTAGGAACTTTATTACATCTACTTATTCATGTGATTATTTAATCAGCCAATTGTGTGGCAGCTGTGCAATGTATACAATCATGTAGACACGGGTCAGGAGCTTCATTTAATCTTCACATCAACCATAGAATGGGGAAAAATTGTGATCTAAGTGTCTTTGCCGTGGAATAATTGTTGGTGCCAGACAGGGTGGTTTCAGTATCTCAGAAACTGCTGATCTGCTGGGATTTTCATGCACATTAGTCTCTAGAGTTTGCAAAGAATGGTGCAAAGAAAAATCCAGTGAGCAGCAGTTCTGCAGAGAGAAATGCCTTGTTAATGAAAGACATCAGAGGAGAATGGCCAGACTGGTCAAAGCTGACAGGAAGGTGATAGTAACCAAAATAACCATTACAACCGTGCTATGCAGAAGAGCATCTCTGAACACACAACGCATCATAACCTGAGAGTATTAGATGCCGTTGATTCTAGTGAATAAAGGATTAAGGTTCTTAAAATTAGGATCTCAGTTTAAACATTATGGACATTTTGGAGATCTGAACAACCCCCAGTTTCCAAAGCATTCATATTTTTGAGGTTCTATTGTATAGTATCATAAAATCAGCTACAATATGTTGACTGCCAACACCCCTTGCCATAAATGTATTTACTTTTTTGCTGTCATTAAAACACCCTACTATTGGGGTAACTTGTTAAACTTTATGGCTCATCTGCCTGAATATAAGGATAGAATAGAAAAGCATGCAATTACTGATTATCTAGAAACAGCACAACATAACATCAAATAAATTTGCAATATAATTTTAATTTCCTTTGTCCTGACAAAAAAATTAAGAACACAATGGGGAACAATTTTAAAATTCAACAAGTACCCTATTGCAAATTATTATTCCAATTGTTATTGTTAATAATAAATACATCAATCAAGTTTTATAAAATTATTATTATTATTATTTATTTATTTGTAATAAGATTTTCCGCAGGACAGATGTAACCGATCTGTAACAGTACAGATGCAACAACAACAGTTTTGGCGCAGTAATATATATATATTTTCCGATATTTTTGATAAGCGAGGCTTTAAAACCCCCCTTGGAGACTGAGGAGAATTTAGCGCTGCTCCTGGCCCTGCTTTAGACATGCACGGGAGGACCTTCTGCCGGTAATTCCTGCAGGGCTTCGAGTGCACTCCGCTCCGTGGGCCCCATACTAACGACGCCACGTGCTGCTCTCCCATGTTAAACTGCCACAAGGCACTCTGGGAAGAACAAGTTTGTCAAAGTCACATAACACTGTGCTGTATAGTTCATGGCAGTGCTTCCACTTGCTTGCCAGTCTGTTTTTGGTGTAGTCTGAGGGGAACTGCCAAATGCTCTCTTTGTGTTGTGCAGGAAATGGATTCACACCTAAAAATGTATGCCAGAGTTGGCAAGTGGAATGAATATACTTTACAGTACTGCTTGTAAAAAATAGCAGCCTTTACACAGCAAGTGGCTATGGCAGCTCTTTATATAAATATGAACCTGTGCCCAGGCCTTCTTGACAGTCTTGCATTTTGCCGGCGCCGTTATTTTGTCCATTAGAAAGCTGTCGCCTAAACTGGTGATAGTACTGTATTATTATAATTATTATTATAATTATTATTAGAGTAAAAATATTATATTAAACTAGTGGAAAGCACTCCGATGCATTGGCAAGCCTCTAGTATGCAACCATTTTGAGATCTGCATGTACTGTAGGTCAGAGCGTTGGACTGAGAGCTTTTCTTAATTAGGTTTTATTATCCTCAGGCACAGAAAAGGTCACTCTTACAGCCAGTTTGTATTGTTTTGTGTTTGTATCATCTCTCGTGTTTAATTTAAATGGAAAACTTTAGCTACTTTTCAAACTGCCATGAGGCTAACATGAAGCTATACATTTTTTTAACCTTTGCCAAACATTTTAGCACACTCAGTCCTGCAGCCTTGTGTTCTGGTACGTTAGCCTATATTTGAGACATACTCGGGCTGAGCTCGGTTTGTCCAAGCTATACAGTATCAGCCAAATGTCATTCTGTTTTATCAAATCACTGACCCTAATGTCTCTCCTGATACAGTACTAGCTGCAGATGCAGTTTACCCCATTTTATCTTCTTCAATTTTCCACTCTGGCTAAAGCAGAATTTTAAAGCAATATGATCATTATGGGTGTAATTAACAAGTGAAACATTAAAATCAGCAGCATTAAAAGTAATTTCAAAAAATGATGCTCGAAGTTGCAATGTGTCTATGCATGTGGAACAGTTCTCAGCCAGGAATAGTGAAATATAGGCTTGTTATTTTGGAATGTGTCAAATTTATCATGTCGTGCAAGATGTTCTTTATGGTTTTGCCCAAGCGAGCAGCTGAAACCGTTAATGTTTGCTAAAATGGAATATGATGTAAGGTCTGGTATAATTAGAAATGATATATTGTCCTTAAGTCTATTTTTCGTAAGCAAATATATTTATAGAGGTAAAAAAAGAAAAATAAATGAGTTTCTAAGAGATTTTTAGTGTAGAATTGGAGTGGTTAAACTTTGATGATATAAATGAACAGAAAGGAGAACATGGATTATTAAACATATCATCATGAAAACTTAAAACCAGTGAAAGATCTTAAAAGAAACTAATTAAAACAAATGTTTCAACCTTCATCTCCATCTCTATGACTTATTAAAGAGCCAGTGAAAACACTGTGATCAAATCCTATCATTAGCTGTGGTCAGTAAATTATTTAACGACCTTTCCTGGGTGAAAATATGAGGAAGAAGCGTGGACTGAGCTGATGGACCCGGGGAAGAAACAGCACTGAATTATAGAAGCGGAGGGGATTTTGGGTCAGGAGAGAAAGCAGGAGACTCACAACTTGAGCTCAATTGTTTTCTTTTTCTTTAAATCTTTATATTTCTGTCAAAATATCTTTTAAATAAAAACATTTCCCAACATAACCGAGCATGGGCTGTTGTGACATTTTCGCATATATTTGAACAAAAAGCCTTCTGGATGTAAAGTACTAGCATGTCATTTTCAGTTGAATTTATTTTCCTTTTCATCCTTTTTTCAAAAAATACAGGGTGACTTTTGGAATACATTTAAGCAAAATAGTAATTATGTCCAATCATTGTGATCATTGCAAAACCTACATCTGTTTTATTTTAATATGTTTTCTCAAAGACTGCGAAGTTATATGTTATACAAATATCCCCATGGCATTAATATTGATATCTTTTTATCTTAAATATACCCGTTTTTTCAATGTGAGGCCTTTGTGGAAAAAAATATGTAACAGAAATTCCTTTTGTATACAGTCGGAGACACCTGGAGATCTGCTTTTATTTTTAAATAATAGTCTACTCTCTTTTTTCCTCATGGAGTTGGCTTTTTGACATACAGTAGAGTATATGAAGTAATTGCAAACACCAAGATTTCAGTTTGGATGAACCTCACCTTTTCGGTGTCTTTAAAAACACAAATGGCAGGCACGCATTGGCTCGTAGAAACTTCAATGTGTTGTTAAACAATGATGCATGCTGTTCTTTTTATCTGTTGCATTTTTGTGTGTATTAATCAACACTTACTGCAATTAATTGTAATGCCATCAGTCAGTCATTTCATCGATGGCCGCTAGGCATTTTATATTTCTGTACTGGATATTTGGCATTGAAATTGTTTTTGTTTGTACTCTTTTTTTGGTTTTCATTGTGGAGTCATGCTTTCAATTGTACATACTATCATGAGAAGCAGTTATTTTGATTTGTAATTTGGTAGCAAGAATTTCATTCAGATACTAGTTACATGTAATGCAATAGCACAGTACAAGCATTGGCCCGCTTGCTAGCTGACATGTGGTCTCAAAAAGAGAAATGTTGTAAATGTAATTTTATCATGTACGGTTGGAAGAGGGACAAACTCTGCAACCAGCCTCATAATAATACACATCCGTAGCAATGACAAAGATGCAGTCTGATAGAAAACAGAGAATAATCCAGGTATGAAGCAACAGGACTCACAACGATTACCTTGCAGATGCATCAGCATGAGGATATTGTTCTTTTCCCTTTATTGGCTGTGAATGATGACAGTAGTTTGAAGAAAGGCATCATATCAGATTCATATTTGTGCCTCGATTTCTATCGACACGTTTATGGAATATATTTGTGAATTTTCACTTTTTTTTTCTTTTGCTGCCTGTAGCTAGCATTGGAAAACACATACAGTACTAACATTCGGTGCTGTTGGGGCAGAACCACTGAAAATAAAAAATCCTGTGTCTTTTTAGTTTTCAGGCATGTGTCCTTATAGTTATCAGGCATGGGGCCTTTGGCTCCTGCTCCGGAGCATTTTCATTTTCCAATACTTTAAACTACTGGAGGAAGGGGGCATGTCTGTTAGCATCCTGCGTGTTTTGATGTAGCTTGATGATTGTTTTTGTGAGGAAGAGGTGTAACTGCCATTTCTGGTCTCTCCAGTACATGAAAATATATGGACCAAAAGATGTTTAGGTTACATTGCGTTGTGTTTAATGGGGTTTCCATGTATTAAGTTTCTTCCACGTACTGTACTTTATACATCTGTTTGACTGGCCCAGATGTAGGCCACAAGCAGAGGACAGGGTAGTCTAGTCCACACAATGCCCTCCATGTTGGGAGGCATTTTTGTCGTAGGCTGTCACGGGGAAGAGTGCCAGCTGGACTCAAACCCGCACACACCCAGGGCAGGAGCTGCGGGCGGCCTTTCCCAGAACACTCGCACGCGTTCAGCCAAACCCGCTCGTGCAAAGTGACCGGTCATTTCCTGTGACAAATTTAATATGTTCTCAGCTGCTTTTGTTTAGCAAGAAAGAGATTCTAGTGCACTCGGTCAGAACGGCAAACGTCGAGTGATTCATTTCTTGACCTCCACAAAGTCAAAACTTCATGGTGAAAAAGGTGTGTGTGTGTGTGTGTTTTTTGCATGCATGCATGCGTGTGTGTGGGTTGGTGTGCGTGCGTGTATGTGTGTGAAATGGAAGCTCATTACCCGTTGTGCAGAATACAGTGTAATAGAGAGAATACAGTCCAGTATGGACAGTTCTGTTTTTGAAGGCACAGTACAGTCACCTCAGTTGGAAGATTTGAATTTCATACTACAGGATGTCTTCATTTTTTTAAGCAAATTAGTGTACACCGGCACAGGAGAGATAGCAGGTCCTGCTGGAATTGACACAAGTACCGGATCCATCCTTTTTCACATTGTTCAATTATTCAGGTTGTTTTTGTATTATTATAGGGCCTGGTTTGCATTGAGCAATGCAAACAAGAATGTGTTCTTCCAGTTCATGGTAATGAAAAAACATATGAAATCTAGGTGTGTGTGCGTTTGTGTATGCTTGCGGGTTTGTGCGTGTGCATGTGTGCATCTGTGCGTGTGTGTGTGTACATGTCTGTGAGTGTGTGCAAGCTTGTTTGTGTGTGTGTGTGTGTACAGTATGTGTGTGTATGCGTGCGCGAGTGTGTGCTTGCGTTTTTGTGTGCTTGTGTGTGTCTGTGTGTGCATGTGTGTAATGAGACCTTTTCCATGAGGAATGTTGTCTGTTGGGAATAGGGAATCCTCCCTCAGGGACGCACACACTACAGTTTGCCCCTCCTAATGGCACAGGGAATTGCAGAGGGGACAGAGATTGATAGACAGTGACTCTGGAAAAGGAAATCTGGAATTCTTTGTGTATACTATATAGAACACCCTAGAGAAAATCAATATGGGAAGAATATGGAGAGGAGAAAAAGGACTAGTGATGAACTAACATTTAAGATTTAACTTTTGATAGGACCCAAAAGAAGGATGGGAAGCTATAAATGTTTAAACTATAAACATCTTAGACTGATCATAAATGATTCCAGTATTTATAATGTGTAGGTGTGTTTCAGTGTCATAGGTGATGAGAATAGTTTAGGATTGAATTCCGTGTAACTAAGGTATGCAAAGGGAAAGTTGTAGGTTTCTAGTACTGGATGATGTAGAGATGGCACAGTAGTTTGTTCTTCTTTAGGATGAAGATAGTTGGTTATTGTTGGCTTGCTTTTTTCCCCGTTGCAAAATGACACAGCTGTGAGGGAAGTGAAATGAAAAAGATCTGTGCAGCAGTCTAGTAGCAGGCAAGATACTGTAGTCTTGAGTTCTGTAGAGAGCTGATTAAACCTTCACTGGGTCCCGTGTTTATTGCTGAAAAGCTAAGAACTCGCGCAGAGATCAGTTTGGGGGGCAATGTACGTTGGCGAAACCTGCCCGTGGCCGGATCGTACAACTTTACAACCGCACCATTAAGGAGCTGACAGTGTCCGCCGGCTCTCTGCGGCGGGGGCTTTGACAGGTTGATGAATTAGGACTGACACTTGCCAAAATGGCTGTCCTTCGTGCCAGCTGCCAGTTGAGCATTTACACTCTGTTAATTGAATTGGCAATTTGTGTAACAGTACCTGCCCCTGAGCTTCGGTAAAGCAGGAGCTGCCATTTAGCCGCCTTAATCCAGGACTTGGGAATAAGGACGCTAAGCTTCACAAGAAATTATTGCAGATTTAAAATGACAGTTGGGGGCCCTGTTGCCAATTTTCCATTAAACGAGAAATAAATTAACAATAGCAATAATGTCGTCTTATAAAACGGAAAGTTAAATTGACTTTCAAGTAGCGCTGCGGTTTGAAATTGCCACAGTTCTGAGAATCAAATTGCATATTTTACTACCCGTGCACCAAAACCTGTTTGTGCCTTTTCTTTATTGAGCACCTATATTAAACTTTTAATACATTTAACGGAAACTAATATTGTCACAAAATGAGAATGGCATTGATTACATCAAACATACAGCTGCATTAGACCAAATTATATTTCCACCAGACTAATGTATTTCTGCTACCTTTTAAAGCATATCTACGCCGAATGTCATTTCCAAATTATGCTTTTGCGGTTGGTTTCGTTTTTCGCTCAGACGCCGGAAAACAAATCTCCCATCTGATAGTTCTCTATGATGGTTATTCGTTCGCACGCATTAATATTTTAACAATCTCAAAATTACAGTACCACCTGCTATGTCAGTTCATCAAGGGTTCATCCTAGGGTCATCATCATTTCCATGTTCTGCAGCACGACAGATTACACTGTATTATATTTATCCCCGCTGTCTTGAATTGAATCCTGACTGTGCCATTACCATCTATGGCTAAGTTTCCATGGTGCCAGGCTGCCACGCATAAGTGGCCAGGGCTTCACCCGAAGTGGCATGGGTTCACTTTCCAAGAATTCCCCCTGCTTCCTTGTGCATGAGCAACTCTCCTGGATGACTGGGGCTCTATAGTCGACCTCTCCTTGCTGAGAATGTGGTGCAGTCCTTCAGCACATTGGCTGCGCAACTCAGCTGGTGAACTGGAAAGTGGAAAAATACAGAGACTGGCAAGCGCTTGCCTTGGAGGACACCTGTGCTCTGTGCACTCTCCTAAATTGACTGAGTAGTGTTGCAGTGAAGAGATTAGTCTGCAAATACTGCTGAGCATTTTCAATTCAAATTGGGAGAAAAGCAAAATAAATGCAAATTACTAAAATATCATGATGGTTGCCTTTAAGTCAGATCAAATACAGTGCATTATTCCAATAATTGAAAGAAATATTGCATTTGTATTCTTGTGGGTTAAAATATCCATACTATACTATACCATACTCTAGAGAACCGCTGCTACCCTGGTTAAGAATGTTGTAATCCCCTGATTACAGTACAGTGCTAGCTGTAATGTTTCTCGATGCACAGTGTCATTGCTACAGTATGTTTTTTTTCCAAGAAAATCTGCTTGGCAGGTGGGGAAATTGAAATGTAAAAAAGCAAGGAGAGTAACAGCAAGTTTTACTTGTGATGTATTTTCTGAGCCTTACTGAATCGGTCATAACATACCTAAGTCCCTCTTATTAAACACTCGGGTGCCTTGGAACAAATAGAAAAATGCTCATTTGTTTTGATTAGAATAGCAGCCTCATGATTAATGCAGAATTAAAGGGTTATGTAAATAAACCGCAAATCTGCAAAAGCTGAAGACTGAAAGCTCAGACAAGGAAATTTCAGAATTTCATGCAGTGCACTTCAGACCGTGCAAAAAGAGTGTTCTACTTTTGAACATCAGTATGTTAGATTCCTCAGGGCATGAGTGGGCAGAATTCAGCAAATTCTGCATTTGGTTGGTTCCACACACCGTCTTTTTCTGATTTATCCCAGTGGAGTTTTACTGTAGATTAAGCTTCTGTATTCTACCATACACCACTGCATTTGCAACATATGTTTTGCTCAAAATTTTACAGTACCTTGTAGCTCAAAAATGGTGTGCTCCAAACAGGTCAGAATATAGATATCATGGCAAGAGTATCATTACACTGACTGACAAATTAAATTCTGGTTTATCAAATTATTTTGAAATAAACAAGGTTAAATGCACTCGCTAGCCCAATGAAGAAAGTACGTTCTGACTGAAAGAGGTGTTTCGGTTAGTTACGTGTGAAAAATATAAAACATAAATAATTATGAGCTAAATATTATGATTTGTATATTCTGGCCAATAAAAATAATGTGAGCACTTTGAAGTCCTTAGCTAGGCTGTTTAAACTGATATGGAAAACTGATAAGTTATTCACTAGCACTGGTCTGCCTACAGCAATACTCTGCCCTTGGTCTTGATCAAATGAATCTCAGCATACAGTATTGGTCGGTATAATCAAGCCCTCATGTCGGTTTTTCCCAATATGACCTTCCTAGCCGGTAAATGGGATGGGTAATGCATCTGCAGTCTTCTATATGAAAGGACACACTGCAATGAACTTGCATGGGTGTGAGGTAACTATATGTCTTTAAGTAACAATATATGTATATTTTGCTCTTTAAGAGATGCTGTATACGGCTGAACAGTTTTTTGTTTCAGTGATGGCAAGATTTCAGAAGTTGATTACAGCTTTTTAGTCTGCTGATTTTTCCGTTCAACCACACCTTTCTATAGACAAAATCATGACTCCGACTCCGTTTAATAGAATTAGATTCCAGTCTGCACAAGATTTTCATTTTATTTTGAATATATTTATCCTGTGTTTAACCAGGTTATTTTCAATATCTTTTACAGATAATACCGAATGTTAATCCTGAAGATGTTATCAAAACAGTCAGAGATTTGATGATTTTATTCGTCTGGCAAAATGAAAAGATCACCCACGCCGCACGCGCTTCTCAAGATTGGTCAGCGGTGCTACACTGGAATGAAATCCCCTGAAATATTACTGTGATCCTTTTTATCAATAGCAGGTGAAGTTGGTGACATTTAAAGGAAGCCTTTAAAGTACTTACACTTCAGCCCCTTTTTCATCTTCAGAAATGGACAAATAACGCGGAAAGTTCCACCTCTCCAGGGGGATCAAACGTGGTTACATGACTTGCAGAATATTTGGCCGGTCGACAAAAGTGGAGATCAGCCACCTCGATGCCGCTACGCTGGTAATAAGAACTGCATTGTAAAAAAAAAAAGGGTAAATAATTGAATGCGTTAGCGTGGCACACAGTAATGCCCTGTCTGGATAGTTCATGCAGTGTGTTCCTGTATCTTCAGTATATTCGGCTTGAGTTTATACATCATTTACTGCGTGCAGCTGAAATGAAGCAGATTAATAAAGTAAAATATCTGAGATCGATATGCAATTACATGCATCTCTCCGCGCGCTCAAATCAATGCGAGGAAAGAGTATTGAATCTCCACTTTTAGGCACTGTAACCACGGCCAGACGTAGGCCTTTTTTTTTCGACCTGGTTCTGGGTGTGCTGCAGTGGGGAGGGGGTCACGGGTTAGGAGACGGGGCTTAGGGTGCGAGCCAGTGTCTGGGACAGACGTTCAGGGGTGGATGGGATCTGGGCGCATCTTAGGTGCCGAAAGGAATACTTATCAACTCGTAAAAGCCCTGTGATTGGCACTGAGGCGTCGGAGTGGCCAGAGGCCCGCAAGAATGGTGCCAGTTTGACATTTTAACTACTTTATTATAAAATATTCACCACGTTCCGTTTTGAGTTTGAGATGGCTCGGAAAGGTTAGGGAATTTTCCCCTGCATAAAGGAAATCCATCAGCATTCTCATGCAAGGCCCTTTTTCATTGACAGAACCGTGGGAGATGAGGTTTATTTTTACATGGATCAAATTTAATACGACCCACGCTATTTCGTGTAGCAGGAGCTGTGGAAATGCGGGAGGTTATTTCGAGACGTTGGGAAAATCCCACAGCTGGTGAACTGTATGAAAAGAAATAATGATTTCCACCGCAGTCTGGGCTGGAATATAGAGGGTGATAATTGGACTTGGTCAAGTGTGCTTTGATCTTCTGTATTTCTGTAATGTTCGACATGAAGGGTCTATCTGAAGCCCGCACACGCTATCTGAGCCCCCTGTGCTGGGTCGCAGTGCGTTTTAGGCCCCCACCGCTCTGTTTTGGATCACTTCATTATTGGGGGTCTGTTTTTTGGCCCGACACGGTAATGACTCGCTGATTGCTTTTGGACCTTCCTGCGCTGGGGTTTTCGGTTTTTTGCACCTATGCTACAGTATTGAATCATAGGCTGTTTCTACAGACTCATTACCGGCTAACAGCATACGTTTGGTCCCATTTGTTCTGGGCCCAAGTTTTTTTTTCTCTCTCTTTTAATACCCCTTCTGTTGTGAGCCACTGTGCATCTTTCCCCATCTCTGTTTTATAATCACACCAGCCAAAATTGTGATTTGGGGTTCGCTCTATCAGCCTCAGCGGTTTGTCTGACCAGAGAGAACGCCACACACATCTCCAGGGCTCCAGCCTAGCTCTGCTCGCCTGCTGCTGTCTTATCCGGGCCCTGTTCCTTTGGTGAGACCCCAGGGCCTGTGGGGAGGTGAGGGGGCCAAACGCTTAAAGCATAACCAGAGGGGGGAAAGCGTGTTTACCGCCACAGTGTCAGAGCTGGAAATAATCTGATGGAGCACAGGCACTCATACCGCTAACGCCCCACTACCCCCCCACCTTCTCCTCCCCCCCCCCCCCCCCCTCTTCCCCCCTGCCCTGTCCAGCCCGTCAGGGACTCGCTCTCTTGACTCCGCCCACTCCCCGGGCCTCGTTCAGCAGAGGCCCTGTTTACTACAGGTCCTTGAGAGTCTTTAATGGCCATCCACTGCTTTTATTACATCATTAATTGCACTTAATGCAGCCACATTACCCCAACGCTTGGCTAAGCTCTGAAAATTAAGTACAGAGCACTTTGTTATAAAATTCACCGTAATGAGCTCTGGTGGGACAAGGTCTGTTAAGTTTGAAATTACCTCGGGCAATTTTTTTCACAGGACGGCACATAGTGCTTCTCTCCACTTTAAAGTTGGTGTCTTGAAAAAATGCCCTCAGGGCACTTTTTCTCTGGTTACTCGGTGGCTGAATCAATGCCATGATATTATCCCTCATTTAAAAACAAGCCTTTGTGCTTCTTGGTTGGACTGGATGTGAAGGCGCATTGTGTAAGTTCTGGCTGAATCGGTTTGTGTCCCTTACGTTTTACAGTTCCACCCACTTGATGCTGCCGTTTCTGATGTGTTTTTACAGCGGTCTGGCTTGTCCGTCCATATGACTTTGAGGGCGAAATGAATTTGAGCTATCCTCCTCTGGCCTTGTCTGTAGTCTGAGTCTCATAGCTAAGCTGAAATGCAAAGGCTTAGACTGCTTTACACTCAGGAATCAGTCTCAGCAGAGCTGTGTGTGTGTGTGTGTGTGTGTGTGTGTGTGTGTGTGTGTGTGTGTGCGTGTGTGCGTGTGTGGGAGAGAGAGTGAGAGAGAGGGGGGGGCAGAGAAACAGATAGAAAGAGAAACACACAAGAGAATATGTTTAAAGCCTGCTGTGGTTTTTTCTGTGTCACTGTGTATGTGTAGATAGACTGTTAGACACTTGACTCCCCACCACTCTCACTCGCTGCTTTCTCTCTCCCTCCCTCTTTTTCAGGGACTAAAATCTTTATGTCCTCAGTGTCCTATACCGTATGTCCGGAGTATGTCTAATTCATGTCTGCTGTCTCGTCCTTTCCTGCAGCTATCGGGACTCAGCGTCGGAGGAGTCCTAACGTGGTGGCCTCCGAGATCTTTGAGCCACACCTTGGGAGCCACATCCTGCAGGTAGAGTGACCTCCCCCACCCGCTCCTTCTTGACGCTACCCTTGTGTCAGTCTTCGTCATTTGTCTGTCTGCCTTTAAATTAGTTTAGGTCAGACCGGGAGGTAGGTCGACCCAGATCCTTTTTTATATCACATTGTATGCACTGTCCTGCACCCGTGTTATTTGGTGCTCCAAGGACGTTATTGAACTGATGACTGCAGAGAGACCTCAGGCACCCTAGCGTGCTCTCCGAGTCTGCTGTCAGCTTACCCACAATCCTTTTGGTTAACATCCACACACATGGAAATCTGCAGCCAATTTCAGACGTGCTTTGCTCACTCACCGAAACAGTTATGGGCCTTATATGTGTTTTAAATGATTGCTGTTTGCCAGAGTGTGAAAGCAGTTGTACAACATATGGTAACCAGGGATTCAGCAGTAATAGCTCAAATTATTCTCATTGATAACAGCCCCCCACACCCCCCAAATATGCCATATTACAGCTACTGAGAGACAAGCTCATTATAGTCTGTATTTCAAAGCTTTTTGTCGCCATTTCATCCTTTGATGTTTCGAATTACAAAATGTTAAATTATTCAATACATTTAAGTGGCCTCTGTAGCAGTCGTATGCAAATATAGATTTCTGTTTTTGATTCCAATCCAGAAAGTTTTAGCATTTTTAGAGACTGTTTTCTCTGGGTAAAACCCAAAATGTAAAACCCACCAACAGGAAATTGCAGAGGTGGGTGTGTCAGAATTGAAAGCTTCTTCATTTTTCTGCTTTGGAATGTATTCACATTCAGTCATTTTGCTGTTTTGTGTGAGGGCATTAAAAACCTGACCTGTGTACAGTATCTGTTTGGATAGACCTGCTAGTTTCATAGCATCCTTTGTCTTCTGAGATGTTTTCTGTAACTGAATGAAAAAAATCTGTCTGCTAGCCTTTTTTAACTAAGAGATAAAATATGTTAAAAAAGGGTATTGGATTGAAATTTTTCACTCAAAGAAAGGGCTGTTTTGATATTTTTCCCACAAAACTTTAAAAGGACGAATCGAAAGGACTACCTTTCATTCATTTCGTGGACCAGGGATCAAGTGTTTTCCTCGTAACATTTTCTAACAACGCACAGGCTTGGTTTGTACGTGCGCACACTGGGTCTGAAACACAGAAAGGGTAAAATTTCAAACCTGCTACAGTTTTTTCCTTAAGGACCCATCTCCTTTGTGTCTCAAGCATTCAGCGTATTTTACTTACAAAGCCAGGGAGAGAGAAAAGATTTTTTCCCTTTTCTAACAACTCTGAAAGGACTGTGTGAAAGTTTAAAGACGCGTGTTGCAAATTCTGGTCTTTTGTTTGGACTAATTCAGATACTTTTGAATCCCCCACTTTGATATCGCTGAGGCTTTCCCTGTGGGTTGTTATACCATAAAAAAAGGCAAGACGGAAAATTCCCCCAGTGCTAGAAACCCAAAGGCTCAAGAGAACAGAATGACAGCCATATTTGCTGTTTCTGCATTACAATAAGCATGTATAAAATTGGAAGTGACATCTTTGTGGGTTTATGCTAGATCTTCAGGTTTAGAGAGAGCGAAACAAGCTGTTCTGCCACGGTTAACAAGTTCCTTTTTTTCTCCGAACGGTGTGGATAATGACACTGAGAAAACAAACGGCTACGCAGAGGCTACCTGGGCTAAAAAGAACGAATAAGAACCCTCTCCCCAATTCTCCCAAACGCGTTGTCCGCAAACCGCAGGTGAAAATCGCCTTGCAACAGGTTAAGTGTCTGACAAGAAAGCGGAAATTTATAATTAACATCAATACCAGGCCGAAACTCTGTCGAGGCGTGGCCTTTTCAGGGAAGGACTTGTTCCTGGCAAATTGTCCCCATTAATCTTCAGCTTAATTGATTGTGAAAAGTTTTAGGATGACATTTAAAAAAAAAGCATGCTTGGCTGGTGATTGATTTGGGGAAAATGAACTAATAATGAATGCATGGCAGTCATTACTTGTTGAGCTCACCAGCTAATTTTAGACAGATTAGACTGTGTTTGATAGTGCTTAATAAAGAGGAAGGCTGATGGTCTCCTCCATACTCTCTACCTGAACACTTAGGGCTGAGCCACTGCTCATTATTCCCTCCGCTTCCTGTCTTCCTTTTATGCACGCTCACTCACTCACACAGACACACATGCACACACACTCACATACACACACATACTCACATACACACACACACACGCTCACTCACTCACGCAGACACGCACGCACACACACTCACATACACACATACTCACATACACACATACATGCTCACTCACTCGCACAGACACATACTCACACACACACACATGCTCACACACACACTCACACACAGCACAGGCAAGCACACACACATGCAAAGACACCCTCACATGCACCCATGTGCACACACGCGGGCAAGCGCACACGCACATACGCATAGACACACGCACAGATACGCACACTCACACATGCACACACATACACACGCACACAGACACACACACAGACACACTCAGGCTCGTACACACACACATGCACACTCACAACACACACTCACATACACGCACACACCCTTCCCAGTTCCGCTGGGGTTTCAGCCAGGGAACTGTGGGATTCATCCCAAATGAAAAGAAATGACAACATTCTCTTTTTCTCCTTGGATGCATAAAAAATATATGTGCAGAGCTTTAATTTAGTTGGAGGCAGAAGCATTTGCAACTGCAGTAACTCCCCTCACCCATAAGCACACATGCACGCACACACAGACACAGACACAGACACAGACACACACACATTCACACACACGCACACACACAATGCACTCGGCCCGACTTTGGAACATGTAATCCAAGCTTGCTTTAATTTTTGTTTAAAAAAGACTTTAATCCATCAGCGCATGTTACAAGGATCTGCTTATTTTAAGAACCTCAACAAATGTAGTGCAAAAATAAATATCAGCTTGCCTCCTGACCTGAACAGCTTGTCCAAGCATTTAATTTCAAAGGAGATGGAATGTACTATGGAATGCCTTAACCCGGGGCTGGTGTTATTCCAGGTTGCAAATAATACAGAAGCTGACTAAAACCAGCTAGGAGGTAGCCGTTAGCTGGTGTCCCCACGAGAGGGTTAATGAAGACCCGTGTGTGTGAGATTGAGCCGGTGCCTGGCTGGGGCTCACAGCTCTGGGCTCGGCTGCTTTGTGTCCTGTACTGTCCCCGATGCCGTCATTGTTCCTCAGACGCTTTTGACTCCATTGACCCCTCCTGACCTGGGAAGAGGCTACACAGAAAACCCTTTCTATGCCCCTTTTGTTTAGCCCCAAAATGCACAGAATAAATTTGCCACCACGTTTTGTTGCCAAAGGTAATCAATTAAGCGATTTTTTTCTTTTTTTTTTTAAACAAAAACATCTCCGGTGGCAGCTGCCTCCGTCTTCTGGAATGCGCCGGTTGATATAGCCTTTTTTTATATCCTTTCCAGAAATTCCGCGGAATGGGGGGAAAATAAATACGCCGGCAAATCGGCAAAGTTATCTTTCTCTTCCCCCCCCCACTTCTTCCCGCACCGCAGACGACAGAATTGTTTACGAGGGCGGCCCATAGGGGTTTACGGCTGAATTTAAATCTCGGCGAGGGAAAAAAACGACGCGCGGGGGAAAGAGACGTGTTTTTCTCAGCCGGCGGGGAAAGGGTTAACCGGAGGAGGAGGAGCCGCCCGGGCTTGCCTCGGAAAGGGAGAGGGGCTCACTCGGCGCCCGCCCCCTCGTGACCCACCGCACCAGGAAGCCCTTCACCAGCCGGCGGTAATCGTTTCCGCGGATCCCCCGGCCAAAGCGTTGCGCGGCGGCGGTGGGAATGACAGCTCTCCGCGTTGACCGCTTTGTCGTCTCCCGCTGAGCATTGTCATTTCTACAGTCACCGGGCTGTATTGAATCCGACAGCACCAATAGGTCATTAACAGAAACGGGAGACGTCCTTTGGCAGACGGGAGGGGGGGGGGGGGGGCCTCAGCCGCTACCTAAATAATAGCATTTATATCTGCCCGGGCCTAATAGTTTGCATGAAATAAATTAGATGCACCGAGATACTCTTTAAAAACGGAGAATAAAAGCTCAGTGGCTTATGAAGGGCAAACGGCCGGAGAGGGGGCGGGGACGTCCTCCATCTTTACTGCAGTAAAGAGGTGAAGCGTAATTACAAATAGCGTGCTAGTTTACCAAACATAGGGAATAATATTGACGGTCGGGCTGGTCAGGACACTGTCACGCCCTGACCTTTTGACCCCCTCCCCGTCTCTCCCTCTCTCTGCTCCGTTCTCGAGGGTTTCGGGAGGTCACATCATTAGCGTCAAACGCAGCACCGCCCCCGTCTATCTTACCACTTCAAAAATAACAGACACAGTGACTCAGGATTTCTGAAACCGGCGTCGGTTGAATTAGGACATACATTTTCACAAGCGCGTTTAGAATTTTTGTTTTTAGTACGTCCTCGCAATTTTTCTCAGACAGTTCATTGCCAGAAAGTTTCACTCGGCTGATTAATACGCCTTGCCGCATCAGACGGATGCACTAAAATTGCTCACGAAGAAGCTTTTATTAATAAAGGATCCAACGCTCTCCCTTTTAAAGATGAGCAAGCGCCGACATGTGCAGGCACACAGAAGGCCTTAATTACAGGGTACCCGCAGGACAAAAAAAATAGGAGACAGGCTTCCGTGGCCAGCTGTGCCTCACAGAGGTCACGGGACAGCAAACGAGTCGTAATACACAAAGGTGCGCAGGGTCCCTACGCTAAAATCTTTTTATCATCACTTGATTTATGTTCCGTGTACTCCCACCTCCCCTCTCCCCCACCCATTTGTTTGTTTTTCGCGCGTTAGTTGTGTCTGTGCAAATGCATTCTTGTGTGATAATGGGGTTCCGTTTTCAAAACGCCTTCTTTAAAAAAATAAAACAAACAAACAAAAAAAACCTTCGATCTGCGCACCAACAGAAACTGAAAAGACGGGCGGCGTTAGAAATGACAGCTGTTTACATTTGCATAACATCAAGGAGGAGCGAAGCGCAGTCTTTGAGCCCGTCTGTGTGCAGCTGTCACAACTTGTAATCGCAGGTTGATTTGTGGGTGCAGAGAAATCGCCATTATGGCTCCAGAAGCCCAGAGCCGACAGAGTATAACAAGTTAATTTTGGGGGTGGTGTGGGGGGGTTGGTGAGTGTGTGTTTGTGTCAGTGTGTGTGTGTCCATTTTTTGTGTATGCGTGTGTGTGTGTTTGTGCGCAGGCATGTGTGTATGTGTGCCTGTGTGTGTGCATGTGTGTGTATATTTCTGTGTGTGTGCACGTGTGCTTGCATGCGTGTGTGCATGCGTGTGTGTGTGTGCATGTGTGTGCCTGTGCATACGTGTCTGTGTGTGCGTGCTGAGGGGGGTAATATTTCTGCTCCTAAAGTCAAAGGAGCCCAGGACTCAAAATCAGATGCAGGACCTTGGTGTCAATCAGCCGGCCCTATTCACAAAGGGTCAGACACCCATTGTATCTGTTGTTCCTCCCAATAAAATCACAAATTAATTAGAAAATGCGGAAAGCGCCCTTTGTGTTTTCATTCCCTGTAGACAAAACAGTCTAGGAATGTGACCTGCCACCTAAAGGACACAGAGGCTACATTTGTTCTCCCAGCATGGCTGTCACACCCCTCGCCACTGTCCATGCATCTATTCAATGAAAGAAACAAGGTTACACTTGTGGAAATGCATTCTGGCCGCACAAATATTAGATTACTGCGTAAGCCACATAAAAAAATAGCCGGTGAAAAAACCAGACGTTTTAATCATACAATTTAACAGACGTATCTAAATACGGATGCCAGCATATCCGTGATATATGTAGTTAATGCTTGAAATGAAAAGTTCATTCTTTCTCATGACTTTGTGGATCGCATTTAAATCGACCTTCATGGCAGTGCCCAATTTGTGCGAACGAGTAAATTATCGTTCATAAGAAACAATACAATAACTCATAGTAGATTAGCATGCAAGCTGCTTTAATGGTAATTTTCTAGTTATTTTTCATGTTCATTTTATTTTGGAAGTTTTTTATATACATCCTACAAAGTACTGACAGGACTGTGATGGTGTTGGACTGCTTTTAGAATGATAGTAGACATGATGTGCATAGGGGATTAATATCTACCCAATAAGTATAATCCATCTAATACATCTGAATGAGCGTTTAATTCTGCATTATTCTATTGTTATTTTATTTTATTTTAGCCGGATTTAGTTTTGTTTTAAAGGTAGAGAAATGTTCCAATGCAGGACCACATAAGAGAGCAACCTTCATATTTCTGAAACAATGAAAAATATGTTTGTTTGTTTTTCTACATCGTGGCATATACACAAATAATATGCAAAGGTGCATGAAGCCTGCAGTCGCAAGCAGTGACAGTATCAATTCACTGACTGAGGTGTCTGTCTCTCTTTATTTCGCTTCTGGAGTGCACCTGGCAATTTATTCCAGAATATTCCATGATGGAAAATAAAAGTAAATATATATTTCCCGTTGCAATTGTGATTTAGATTTCAGTATTTACACGCTTTTAAATATTGGGCTTGTACATGTTTAGAAAGCTTACAAATTCAGTTTTGGACTATAATATGGTGCAGATTGAATTTATATTGATTTATATATCAAAATTGAATTTATATTGTAATTGTATTGTACCTTTTGTTTAAGTGTCTTGATTGTGTAAAAGTAATGGGAGAATTGTAGGTTTTTGTGTGATGTGCACCAACTTTCAGCAGGCTTTCTCTGCCTCATCCTGAGCTGCTTATCTCCTCCGCTTGTTAGTTTATCTCCTGTTTACTAATTTTCTGTTGAAAGCAAACATGTCAGCACCCTTCTCGCTATGGTTCACCAGCTTGCGCAACATAACAGGCGTGGGATTTACATATCCTTCACAGACCGAGCCCAGACAGAGTTGGTGAAAATCTCGGGAAAAAAAAAAGAAAAGAAGAGGAAAAACAACGCTTATAAATCCATAAACAAGACACAAAAGAGATTGAAACTTCATCGTTCTGCCACCGGATGAGTAGGGGAGAGACTCGTCACGTTTCCGTTGCCGGACCCAGACAGGCTTTTCTGTGGCCCACGTTCGGGCTCCACAGTTCCGGTCTAAACACGGCACGCAGAAATTATGTCTTTGTCGCATGTGAGCGGTCTTTGCTAGCAAGCTGGATTTGGGTTGAGTGGCAGGACCGTTAGAATGGCCTTCTCATCCTCACTGTTGGGCCTATTGTGGAAGTGGGACAATGCGTATTCACCCGCACTGCTCTTGATCCAAAACAGTCCAGGCTGGGCTATATCCACCTGCTGCCTCCATCATACATGTATGTAATCGGAAGAGAAAGGCCCTTCTCTGTCTGTTTGCTCTATGGGACACTAGGGCTGCGTGATATATCATATATTTATCATCATTGAGATATGAGCATGCGTGACAAACACATTGCAAAGACTACTTGAACTGCGATGATTAGTATTTATTTAAATTGACATTCTGTTATATTGATTAGCTGTTCATGTGCAATTTGTTCAATAAAAGCATGCTGAAAATAATGTATTTGATTTATTTTATTCGGTGGACATAGGCTATTCATTGCCTGGTGTCTATGTTAGCAGTGTACCTGAAGTAGAAAGAAAGACATTAGAACTGTGCACACTTGAATGTTTGTTTATCAGAAGTCATATCATCATCGCGATATTCAACAACATTATCGCATATCAGATATTTTCCTCATATCGTGCAGCCCTACAGGACACTGGTGGTTAACCATTTATGGTCGATATTAGCGCATTAATCAAAGTATGACAATGTCGCAATTAGTGGCTTACGCATACGCATTCATCAAAGTTCGCTGCCCATGCAGTTAACAGCTTTTAAATGTGCACATCTCTTAGGGTAACAGTGGAATAGTTAACAATGCGTTTTAAGTACATCGAGAAAACAAATCGATGGGGTGAAAGATACATTGAAAGAGATTACCGCTGGGTAGAAATGAACTTCCTTTAAAAAGCATACATATTTAATGTTTAATATGGCAGCAACACAAAATTACAGCTCAAACTGTGATTTACACTCTAAGCGGCAAACACATTATCTGCACCAATTAGCAATGTTTTTTCCTTTTTTTTCTCTTCTTTTTTTTCTCTGTTGAATGAATGAATTAGATCTCATTTATATTTTGTGCTTTGGAATGTTGTCGCCCAAAGGAGTCTTGAATATCTACTATCTGATAAGTAATATGCAGTTACTACATAAGAAACTAAAAGAAAATCAAAAACGGTATAAAAAAGAACTTCAGAGAGCTAAAATAAGTGGGGCCTAATATTTTTTTAAGAACTTGGCTGTTACAGTGTTTGTGCGGAATGCTTTGAAATGTAAGACGTCATGCTGACTATGATTGACAGGTTGATAACCTAGTTTTCATATGGTGCTCATATGGTGCTCTGCTATGGGTTTGGACAGCAGGTGACCTTAGTTTAGTGTCTATACTCTACCAGAATAGAACCTTAGGGTTGGGCAGCCCAGGTCTGTACTTTTATAGTATTGTATCTTGGGTATTTTGTATCAATTAATGTGTGTAACATCTGCATCTTATGTCCAGGTAAGCCCCTCTTGACATAGCTTTTTGCAGGGACACTGAGCACTGGGGTGAAGTGTAGGAATGCGCTGGGGACAAGCATTGTTTAGTGCAAGCCTCAGTTTTCTGTTAAATACAGCTGTGGCTTTAGCACAGTTGTTAGCATATGCCAAGTGCTACACAGTACAGGTGTGTTATTGCACATGTGTTTGCTACACCATGTGCTAAATGGTACAGGTATGATATTGTACAGGTGTGTGTGTTCACCGAGTGCTATGTGGTACAGGCGTGATATTGTACTGGTGTTTGCTGCACCATGTGCTTTGTGCTACAGGTGTAATATTGTACAGGTGTGAGTATACACCATGTGCTACATGGAACAGGTGTGATGTTGCACTGGTGTGAGCTGCACTATATGCTAAGTGGTACAGTTGTGATATTGTGCAGGGAGATATTGCATCATTGCCAAGCAGTCCAGGTGTGATATTGCACAGGAGTGTGCGGCATGGGCTATGTGGGCACAGGTGAGGTTTGGGTTCAGCTGCGAGCGGGCCATGAATGTTAGCCGTGAATGTTCAGGTGTGAACTTGCTGCAGACGTGAGAGCTTGCTCACACCTCAGGTGTCTACAGGTGGGATCTGGGTACAGCAGTGTGTGCGCTGCAGCCTCAGGTGTCTACAGGTGGGATCTGGGTACAGCAGTGAGAGGTCTGCAGCCTCAGGTGTCTACAGGTGGGATCTGGGTACAGCAGTGAGAGGTCTGCAGCCTCAGGTGTCTACAGGTGGGATCTGGGTACAGCAGTGTGTGCGCCGCAGCCTCAGGTGTCTACAGGTGGGATCTGGGTACAGCAGTGTGTGCGCTGCAGCCTCAGGTGTCTACAGGTGGCATCTCGGTACAGCGGTGCACGCGCTGTAGGCGTCAGGTGGGCACAGGTGAGAAATGTACAGTTATGAGACTGGGGCTGAGTGTCACCTCGGTGTAGGTGTGAATATTAAGTACTGTAGAGGCAGGAGCCAGAGGCCCGCAGGCTCAGCTTAACTGCAGTTAAGAGACGGATCGGCAGCTCCACCTTCAGATCGTGCCACTCCTGACACCGCTAAAGCACAGATATTACCACTCACTCTCAGACAGGCGTCAACCTTGTCCACACCAGCCGTTCATGCGCAGTAAAAATGTCCAGTGTTAATTTGACTCTAACAGAGTGCATATGAGTCCAACTGGGACCGCATGTAACACTGAACGCTGTTTGAATGTTACTGTGTAGATGGCAACATGAAAATCGTTCACACCCAGGTAAATTAACATGTTAAATGGCTTGATAGCGTGCATGTATACGCACACCTGTGGGTGTTAAGTGCGCTTAAACTTTTCTATCGAATGCTGAGAAATGTAGGCTGTTACATGTAGCTATTAAAGCCCCATTGAGGCTTCTGTTCACCTTGTATGGAAGCCCGACAGAACCCGGTGTCACTTTGAAATGTTTAATGGGCTGAGAGGGGGTGGCGGTGGGGGCTGTTGGGGGGAAAGGGAGGGGGGGGTTAGGTTAGGTGGGTGAGAAGCGGGGGTCGAGGTGGAAGTCAATAAGCAACATTAGTCTCGGCGTTCTTATTATCGAATCCCCACTTCCTCCCAGCCCCTTCGATTCATTAGCATTGGGAATTTGGGGGGAAAAAATCCGGCTTTCCTTATTATTTATGCAGTCAATAGCAAGGCTTGTCTGCATTCATAATTGTTTGATTTTATAGGCCAGTCTTTAAACAAACATTGTCTATGGTAATGTGATGCCCTGATGGATGGGAAAGGTTTTGTCTGTGAATATCATTTGGATAATTAAAAATGACAGATGAAATCGCCCGCTGTCTTGACCCTCACTTTGTTCCCCGAGTGACGGCGAGGAGATGCTGATTGCTGTCAATCACCGGCCTACGGAGGGTTGGAAAATTCTGCCAGCCCTGAACTCTGACCCGCGCTGTTGATCTGAAATAGATAACAACCTTGAAATACCTGCAGAATTTAAAGAGGCTCACCGGCGACCCGCGGGGGACCTTCCCAAAAGAGCTCCGTCTCCCCGGCTCCAGGCACCTCCGTGCGTGAGGTGTGAGAGCCCCTGGTTGCATAGAGAAAGAAGCGCTCAAGCACTTCCATGTTAATCCTCACCCAACATGCAAACCTGCTGGAACTTTTTAACCGCTGGCCACAAATATGTACACCATAAAGCTCTCCTTTAACCCTCCGAAGAGTAATTTTTTGGGGTAATATTTTTTCAAAATTTCCAGTCGGTGTTCAAGGAATGTTGCTGTTGCTTTCAGTTACCAGTAGTGATTGTTGCATCAGTTTAAGAACATTCTAATTACACATGTGATGACACCTTAAAGGGTTAATGCTATCTCATGTCCACCTCCCCTGCGATATATATATTTTTAATGGTTGTAATTGATAGTTTGATAATTGTATTATTATGTACTTTTCTTTAATAGTCTGTATGTCTTCTGCTTTTATTCAGTTTGTGCGGTGTCTGTCCGTAGGGTGTTTGGTGCCACTGGTGCGATAATATAAATAATTGATTTGTTGCCACCCTGACGATGTAAGAGAAGCCTTACGGAACGGGTCCGGTTTTTTAACGGTTCCCCAGAACACGCTGCTCAGAGTAAAATCTAATTTTGACTCCCACGTTCTCCTATTGCATTCCAAGCCCACACACGCTGCTGCCGAGGACCTGAAAACAAGAACGATAGAAGTGGGAGGAGAGGGGGAAACGAAGAAAATGACAAATGAAAGAACACCGCAATGCTAAAGAAAATGTTGGGTGTTATATTTCCCTCTCGGTAAGAATATTCAGCGGCCGGGCTGAGAGCGGGGGCTTGCGGAGCTGTCTTAAGCGAACGTCTGACTTTCTAATGATGGGGAAATGTTAACCTCAATCTCCAAACACAGAGCGCAAATCCGCCTGTGGAAATTAATCCTCTCATTTCGCTGTTCCTCATTGTGTTGCGACTAAGGAATTTGATCCTCTTGAATAATTTCATTATGACTCTGGAGCATGTGGATTAATAAGTGGTTCTAATGTAAAAGAGACACTAAGCAGGGGACTCTTTTTATGGTTTCTGTCACCTGCTGCTCCCATGAAGGGAAAGAATCCAGCAGCGACTGATCACAAACACACTCCCAATCAACGCCCTCGCATTATCATCATACACTCACTGAACACTTTATTAGGTAGACCTGTTCACCGGCTTGTTAATGCAAATATATAATCAGCAAACCATGTGGCAGCAAATAAATGAATATAAGCATGCAGACATGGTCAAGGGGTTCAGCTGTTTTTTTGACCAAATGTGAGAATAGGGAAGAAATGTGATCTAAGTGACTTTGACCGTGGAATGACTGTTGATGTCAGACAGGGTGGTTTGAGTATCTCAGAAATTGCTGATCTCCTGGGAATTTAATGCACAGCAGTCTCTAGATTTGGCAGAGAATGGTGCGAAGAACAAATAACATTCACTGAGCAGCAGTTCTGGTAGGCAAAAACGCCTTGTTTATGGAGAAGGGCCAAACTGGTCAAAGCTGACAGGAAGGTGACAGTAACACAAATAACCACACATTACAACAGTGTTATGCAGAAGAGCATCTCTGAACACACAAGGCGTAAGTGGATAGGCTAGAGCAGCAGAAGATTTAATGAGTATTAAAAAAAGTTTAATAAATACCTAATAAAGTGCCACTGTGTATTTTACAATCTGACTATTTCCCAATATTGCTGGGAGACACAGGCATAGGCTACAGAACAAAAGATTATTAATAACAATAATAAAAGCGTTGTAATATTATATTTGAAATGATATTATGTATAGTATATTCTAGTACACTGTATACTATACAGTATATTACATAATGTAGCGTTTGTGTGGCACAGCATTAAGGATCTGGGCTTGAAACCAAAAGGTTGCAGATTTACTGACATTTTAAGCCACTGTGGATATGAGCCTCAGCAGTAGTAGTAATGCTAATTATAAGGGGAATAAAGCAATAATAGCAGTTTAAAAGGTTAATAATATTTTTCTGGGATTCTGAACAGCCCAACACAGCTGGATCTTAACTGCAGCTGCTCTCTGTAGTAGAAAGTCAATGACACCTTACCCCCATGTAATTCTTTACATTTCTTTTCCCATAAGCTTTTAAAATATTTATGCAGTCTGTTACTCCTTAATAAGTACGCATTGCAAAATGTGGGGGAAAAAGGAGGCGTGATATAAGGTATCGTTAGCGTAGCCAGGACGAGTGTGCCGCGAGATCTCACAGGGTGGTCGTTAGCTCTTCTAGTTTTCCCCTGCTGTGACAATTAGCTTTCGATTGTTAAACAGACTTTATTACCTTCAGTGCTGGGGGGACCGAGTCTCCTACTGCCTCTCACCCTTGTACATGACACACGCACACACACTCATGCACACACGCACACAAAATACACGCGCCCACACGCGTTCACGCAAGAATGCACTTACGAACGCACACTTACGCGCCCAAAGACACACACACGCATTCACGTAGACGCACAAACAAACACACACCAAAGCACGTGCACATGCAGTAAATACACATTCTCTATTATTTTATTATTATTATTATTTATTTTTTTTTACAGGCTTTTTTTTTCTCACTCTTTCTCTCTCATACACTCACTCACGCACAGATGTGCGGGTGCACACATACACACTCACACACACTCACACACACCAACACTAGCTCAGACGGACCTGCACACACAGTGCCCCCTCCGAGGGCGGAGAGTTTATATACGTGGTATGGGGACCGCTGAGGGCCACAGTAAAGTATTTATGGGTCGTGAAACGCTGTCAATCCCGGGTTAATGGAATTGAGTCGGTCTCGATAGGGTCCGGGGACTTGTTAAAAGAATACTTGGGACCACGCGATAAAAACAACGAACTGAGGGAGCTCACCGCTACATCTCAATGAAGTTTACACTCGATCAAGACAACAAAATAAATCAATACAAACCCCCCCACCTTTCCACTCCTTTGTTTTTTGGTTATATGCTCACTTTCATATAATCTGCCTCAACCTTCAAAGCATAATACTGTATGAAATATCTCTATGAATTATAGATGCCAACCGCCGCTGATCAAATAGAATGCGTTTTTGGTCTTTGTCTTTTGAAATTCTGAACACATTTTTACCCAAAAGGCACATATGCATTTTTTTCTGACAGGCAGCCAGGGACAATGACCATTATGTATTGTGTACTGCAGAAAGTGCTGTCATCAATCCTTTTCATTATTAATTATCACTAAGCAGATGTCCTTACCCGCCGTGACTTGAACAACTTACATCTGACATATTGTCAATTTGTACAGCTGGCTAGTTGGCTCTTCGTACTTTTAGGTCGCATGCCATGTTCAGTTGTACAACGACGGGAGGCCTTTTGTGGGATACAAACCTGCTCTACGACGGACTGGTGGAAGACATTTCCCTGACTAGCCATACCATACTTTTCCAGTCATTTTGTAAATGAAATGAGATCAAATGAAGCGCTTTCACTTCCTCCTCTCAGCGGTCATACGCCTGGGCTCAGGCAACGGCATGCATCCCAGAAGCCACTGCAGTCATGGGGGCCGCTGGCTCAGGGCCCACGTGTGGGAGTTTGGGCCAGGCTGCAGCCTCTCTGTAATTCTGACCGTGGTGAGAAAACACAGGCGTTCCCATAATGTCTCTTAGGGGTTTTTTTTTCACTTTTTTAAAATTTTCGGTCATTTTGACCATCAGCTCCTGGCTTGGTGAGTCAGATACTCAGAGTTTTTATGGTTACCATTCAATCGCGATGCCAATAAAGCTCAATGTTAATGCCCATAAAATTTCGCTTCAGAAATTAACGCAGAGCAAATACTGACGCTCACAAGGAGTGATGAGATTTGAATTTCAAATATCAATCAACAAATTTCCAGAAAAAAATGTAAAACCCCATGATTCATGAAGAATTTGTTTTAAATGTTGTAGATGATTTAAAAAAATGTGGAAAATCTAAGATGCTGTCCTTGAGGGCAGTCCCCTGTTAGAAGTAGTTACTGTATTTTAAGACCTGCCATGTAAGTACATTTTCATCTAAAATTTTAATTCCATTCATTATTGTAGCACCACTTAGTTGTGAGTATGGCCATATGCCCTGGCTTAGGTATTGGAAAAGCTTACTTTTGCCCAGTGCTTGATGGGGACATGCCATACAGTATAAGCATTTTACAAAATAGTGAAAGTAGCTGAAAATTCTATAACACAGGCCTTCATGATATGTTAGTGATTTAGACTCATCCTGTTTCAGTATATGTTTAGGCCCCACAGTCTGTTATCAAATCAGAACCATGCGAGTGGCTGGTGGTCTTGCAGGGTAATCAGAAGTAATGCTAGAATCGTTTCTTTTTTTGAACATATTGTTTGTAATGGCTGCGTTTTTCTATTTTTTTTCTTTTTTATGTTTGCTGTCATGTTTCAGTTAACCAATAAAGAAAACGCCTTCCATATACAGTACAAATAAGTGAAAGCATTCCCATTTTTTGGCGTGTGCTGTTCTTGATGGCTGCATTTTTCTATTGCTTCACATGTTTGCTGTCATGTTTCAGTTAACCAATAAAGAAAGCACCTTCCTTATACAGACAGGAGAAAAGGATTTCCCATAAATCTTATAGCTGCAAAAATATTGTGTATAAGGCATTACCTCAGATATATTTATCAGACAGTTCAGAGACATTTGCTTGATATTTACATTTTTACATAAATGAGCTCTCCCACTATTAAATGTCCATAATCTAAAAGCTGTATTAACAAAAGTAGCACAGGCTTCAATGAGATGGCTCTGCTTCATTTTAAAACATTTCCTAAATGTGGAATGTCAGCATTTAATTTAGAGTCACTGAACTGCGGTTTTAGCCACCTTAATGGAACTCCTCGCCTGATGTCAGAAAAGCCAGTGAGCTGTACTCTGCTCTCTCCTTTCACGCTAACGCAGGGCTAAAGTTCACCGTTTCATTTTATGACTAATCGCAATCCCCTGTCCTCTCCCTTCTACTCACCAGCTCTCACATTCAGCCTGTAGTGTTTATAGGGCTTTTTATTTTGTTTTGTTTTTTGCTTTGTGCAACTGAGTGGTTCCAGGTCTTTAATGTATTATTGCTTTAGCAATGTTGTAGTGTATACCACAACATATCTGTTGTATAGCTGCACATCTTTAGTTTCTGTAATTGAATGTGTATTGGATAGACGATGTACTGCCCATGGGATCTTTTTGTTTAATCTATATGTTCCTGTTGGCAACTGGCCAGGCACCGTCAATGAAAAGGAGCTCGTAGCTAAGTCTGCTTTCAGTGCACAAACCTTCACAGAAGTTTCACAGGTTGCCCTTGAGTTCTGTACAGTTTTGCGTTCAGTTTTATAATCTCAGGGGTGTTTAAAAAAAAAAAAAAGGATCGTCTGAACTTTTTAAAATGGCAGCTTTCCTGCGATGCCTTGGTTCTTCTTTCGTATCTGTTTTTGCCTCTGCTGCAGTTGCATTGAAAGAGCTGGAACACAGACTGACTTAGAAGCCTTAGCAATAGAAGACTTAACAATTTGCACACTTTCCATAGAGCTGTGCCCCGCTCGTTCGTATTATTTTATAAATCATATTGCGATGCCAGTCCCTGGTTATTTTGGCTTTCTTTGGCCCTGCTCCAACAAGTTGATGTCAAGCTGCTGTGTACTGCAGTTCATGCTTTTAAATGTAACAAATGTATTTCAACACATTAAATGAATTATTTTTTGTTGTAATGTACTCGCTTAGCAAACCAACCAAACCAAACCAATTGCTATAATTTGGTGCCATTGTATCCAGTATTTGTACTGTGTAGATTCATCTGTACATTCCTAAAACCACTACAGTAGAATCACATTTTAGTGTGCATAGCTTATCAACAGCTGCTTTGTTTGGCTTTGATACTGTATACCCCTGAAGCACATTGATGCACTGATGTCTTTGGAATGATATAATTGCATGGTGTAGTGATGCAATCGTAGCCACTTTTAAACACTGAGCATGTCCGTGAAATCGGTGTTTTGGATAGGTTGTTCACTGATATATGACATAGACATGCACACACAAATTTATCTAATCACACTAATAATATTCAATTAAAAACGTATTAAGGGGCTGAGTAAAAAACCCAGGCACAGCAATACCAGAAAAATAAAATGAATTTTTTAGAGAGACAGTTTGTGTCATACTAAAGAACAATGCTAAATAAACGCTTGGACGATGAGAATGACGGGAAATTTGGACGTCAATATGAACGACGAGTCATTTGAAACGACTCGGTCTCGGTCGTTTAAACCGACGGACCGTAAGACGTTAGTCTCGGTTTAATCCTTCAGTGCGTCTTAACCCTGCTTCCTTCTGCCCACTCGCTGTTTTACAACACTTCGGATCTGTCATCGAGGAACAGTAAACTGGCACTCGCCGCAGCCTGTTTTCGCAGAAAGCACAGACTCCTGCTGTTTGCGCAAACGAAATGGACTGTTTTAATTGAATTAATGCGTTTTATGTGCCGAAGGAACCCTGGGTGCACCCCAGCTTTTAAACACATTTTCTGTAAATAGGCTTTGTAAACTGTGCCCTGGGACCCCCCCAAGCCCGGCAGCGATAGTACTTTTGGGTGGATGTTAAATACAGACTGCTCGGAGAACGAGATGTTTTATTCATTGTTTTTATACACTCTCCTTTTTTAACGATATTTGGGGTGGCAGCAGACACCTTGGCTAGACAACAGTTGCTTTCTTTGAAGGGCAGACGTCCCACAATGCAATTATTTCTCCCTGGAGGTGTTTTCAACCAGGTATTGTTATGTTTCTGCAAGCGGTGAACGCGCACAGTCGGTGTGTGGGTGATGTTAGGCGCTGGTCGCGCAGGGAGGTTTGTGTTTATAAGGCCCGGTCGGGTGAATGGCTCGAGGATGAACACGGATCTTCCGTTCGAGCAACGGGCTGTTTACCCAGATGCTGCTCGGTCGCACACGGTCCTGACAACCCCCTCCACTGCAGCGCAGCAGTTTACGCCCTCCTGAGGTTTCCGCTCAAAGGGCGAACAGGACCTCCTCGGGAAAACATACTACTACCCCACACGCCCGCACAGAGGCTTCCCGCTGTCGATACACTGAATGCCGTCGCCTTCAGAGGGCGGGTTAGCGTGTTGGGCACCAGGTTACAACAGCTGCAAATGTCTGTCTTAACTAGCGCATTTAGTCTTGTATTAAGACTTAAGATCTTTTTTTTTTTCTCAAGTATTAAATAGCTTGTTTTAAGTTACTGTCTGCTTGACAAATCTGGCAAATCTTGAAATGGGTCAAAACTGTCTTACCTTCTTGCCAATATTTTTGTCTTATTTAGTAAAAGTAATAAGATTTGAAGTCTCAATATAATTACAAAAATATTTGTTGCGACTTATTTTTTTGGTGTTTCCAGTGAAGGACCACAGTCACCTTGGTGGACCTTAGCAAGCAAACGCTAAAGCGGGGCGTTGGATTCCCTGTCCCGGACGGACCTCCGGTCAGACCTGCCGATCCACACCCCCCCCCCTCCACCACCCCCCCCACCCGTGGGTCCCCCTCCGTGCCCCGCGCTTCCCGCCTCTCGCTCAGCCCTGACAGCCACTAATAATAACGCATGAAGACAGTTAGGCCAAATGAAGACAAATGCCGCGCGTCGCCCCGGAATCATAATCTCCCCCGGGCTCAGGCGAAAGAGACGTCCTAACTGTACGCTGGCGCTCTTTCGGCGCTCTCTCTCTCCGACCCCCGCTTTTTCCTCCCTCCCCGCGGTTTTAAGCCCCGGCATCGCCCGCGTTCCCGGGGAAAGGGAAATCCATAAAGGCGACATATGGGCTCGCCGGTTAGCCAAAAGAGCCGAGCGCACCCGAGGATACAGCGGGCTGCGGCGTGCAGATGGATATTCTGAAAGATTCATGAGGAGAATAAAAGATCTGAAGTAACACGAGGGGCCGAAACGTCGAGCGGGATATGACAACCGACAGTCACAGCCTACTGTTTACACCTGCGGAATTCAGATGGCTGCCCGGGCGGACGCGGGGAATACGCGTGTGCCCAGTCAGGGGGCCGTGTTCGGCGCCACACACGACCAATAAAGTACACGCGATGTGCGTGTCGTCCGTGGCCTTTTCTGTGTCATGACATTGGTTTCTTAGCTCTTTGAAACGTCAAGAAACGTCTGACTGGAAGCGGAATTAGCGGGGCGCCATGGGTGCAGCGCTATGAGCAGCCCAGGGGGACCCCAAAATACCCGAACAGAAGCTAACATTCATGAAAATTGTCTTTTTACGAAGGCTCACCAGTAACATTGTGTAACAAATACTATATTTGTTTAATCAGTTGACTTTGAAATGTAAAATCGTGCCTCGCACCCATATGTATGACAGGCTAGCTCTGACAGTTTACACACTCCGCTGGTTTAGACTTGCACAGTGAGTTTATTTACAGCTGGATATTTACAAAAGTGATTCAGGTTAAGTAGATTGCACAAGGGTGTGACAGCAGGGCTGCACTAGGAATCAAACCTACAACCTTAGGGGTACAAGCCCAATTCCCAAAACATTATGCTACGCTGCCACAACAAATTTCCTTACAACCGGTGGAAAATACTATTTGTGTATTCATGTGTCAAGCAGTGTAGTGAGATAATACAGATATTCCTCTTCTCTTGTGTATTCGTGACACCCACTGCATTGTCTGGAGGCAGTAGAGGTTGCCAAAAATGACCAAAATAATAATAGGCCATATGTTTACGAAAGGCCTGCTGAATCTTCATTACGGTTTTATTAAGTCATTGACCGAAGGACATTTGTGAATTAAAAATTAATACATAAAATTTTGAAACGGCTTTCTTGGTAGGCTTCCGACGTCTATCATTACAAACTCGTAAAATTGGTAAATTGCTTTCATAAACCCTCATGAGCTATGTTAGGAAAATGGTCCAACTGACTACACATAAAAAAAGGGACTGCCTGTCTTTTGATGGAAAATTTAGACTCTACAAACAGATATAAAAGTACTATAAAAGGATACAAAATGTAAAAAAGAAATTATGCATAACGTATATATTCCATTAAACAGGATGACTCCTTTTTAATTAAATATTTTAAACATCAACATGCATGGCGTTGAAATGGCACTAAATGGTGTAATCAAAGCGATTATGGGAGATTCTCTTAAGCAGAAGCGTTTAATTGCCGTGAGGTGAGTGACAGCTCTCTAAATTTGCATGCCTATTGCTGCCACATGACACTGTGCAAGTTTGCATGTGCACAAGTTCCCAGTGAACCTCTCTATAAAATAAAAATCCTACATTTTTTAAATAAAGAGAGAATCTCATTTCAGCTTGTGTAGTGCTACACTCATCCAGACCCATCCTTCCACTCGGTTTCAGTACAAAATATTTGATGTCTTTTTGATCTTTTATTAACGAAAGTCCACAACCCTGGTGGCCCTTGCGGAGTAATACATTGGTCTGAATAAGCTTCTTATGCTCCTTACCTTTTTACATTAGTTTAAACCTACATTTTGCTATTATGGTATTTGCGTTCATTATTAGACGTGTAGTAATGCTGCCTGTAATCTGCCTAGGTCTGGTTAACTCCCTCTTTGTCCCTGCAAGCTGAAATTTAAATCATAATTCAGTGTAATGTGGTGAAACAGTGGCTTTTGCCTGGTGGAGAGAACCCTTTAGCCCAACGGCTCTCCTGTTGGAAATAGTGTGCATATTCTAAAGCACTGGACTAAGTCCACAGAGTTAATAGGATGGCTAGTGTTTTAGGAGATTTTATGTTTGCTTTTATAAACTGAATATTCCTATTAAAATTCAGCAAATTAGCGATCGCAATTTACGCATTTTACTGTTATTGCGTAATAAAAATTACAATTACAATGATGGTTACAATAACAGTGTGTAACATTTACATGATGGGATCATGTCACTTACACTTAATTGTAAATTTATCTGACCACTTTTGATTGGAACAAAAAAATCCAAATATGTTGGTGAAAAGGATATGTATAAGATGATTTATTGTATGCATTTCATAGCCTCGTTGATAAGATATCAAAATATAATTTTTCATATTTTCCCCCATTTGTCATCTAAGGGTAAGGGTTTGTGATGTGCTGTTATGCATTTGACTTAGTCATTTTTGATGATATAGCCTTAGCCTCTACGTTATTGTGTAGTAGTTTCAGCATATAAAATGCAAGAACTGTGTTTTTGTAGAGTAAATAATATTTGATTGAGTGTTTGTATCATTAGAACTATTGGTTTTCTCCGCTGTGCCTCTAAAGTCTCAGAACATTAGCTTAGTTTGGTATCCAGTTCATCCCTAATGCTCTTCAGACTGAGCAAATAGATAAAAGAAAAATGGCATTGTTCCAGCAGTTCTGCTACATCACTTAAATAAACAAAGTTTTGTTTTCATCAGTAATTGAATGTTTAAAAAATTCAAATATCCAAGGATTCATGTCTTGAAATGGTTATGAAGCCTATGGCTATAGTGTCAAAGCACTACATCCAATATTAGAACACATTTTCAGCTAAATTGAATCTCTCACATATGCTCATACATCCTACAGAGACATTATAAATCTACTTGTGTTTCATAGGGTAGTGATGTGTATAGTAATAGTATATATAGTATATAAAAAAAGTGATCATTCTTAAATGTCAAGGTTTTCTCTGCATTAATGAGATGCATGGTAGTCTTTTCGGGACAAAAGGTCAATATCCAGCCATATAGTTCCTGTATGATTTGTGCATATTCTCTGTGTAACAGCAAGCTGTTCCTACAACTCTCTAATCATGGCTAAGCTTTGTCTGCAAGAAAGCATGACATTTTTAGGACGTGTAGAAAAGGACCAAGGCTAAAAGTTATTGGGAAATATAAATGGAAAAGCTTACTTGTTTCCTGCCAAGAACGAAACCCCGTTTTTAAGATCCCTATTTTTTCAGCAACGTTTATAATCTTTAAATTGACATGGCTCACAACTCACACTCCTGTTTGATTAAGGAATGAAGACATTCGCTGTCTGCCCTGACTAATTCCGTCTCTGGAACCATCGAAAGTGGCTGTATTTTATGGATTTTATACAGATAATTATAATGTCAGTAATGATAATAACAATAAATTGTTACTGAAAGATGCCGGCAGATTAAGTTACGCAGCGAGCAGAAAGGGTTTGTTCTTTTCCTGTTGCTGGAGTTTGCTTCCTGAATCTTCTTCTGTTAGCATTGACAAGGGGCCCTCTACTGGCGGTTAAGGCGAAATCCTCTGATAGACTGCTCTCTTCCTCCTGTCCCAGTAGATGCGCAGACAGCTTCCTTCCCTCTGCTGGGTCTTTCTCTCTGTTTTGCTGACACTTAAACAAACCATACATGCGCTTTCAAAGGGAAGCCTCTCCAGAGCTTCTCTAAAGAGAGGAAGAGGGCCTGCTTTGATCCCGCCGCCACGCGGGTTCCGGCGAACGGGAACGCGAGGAGCGGTCCGAGCCACACGGGAACGTTTTCCTCGACGCACCTTCCAGGTGGCCGCAGATTTCTTTGCTCCCCCTCGTTTTATTCTCACCATGATCATGATGACACCACCCCCACCCCCCCCCCCCCCCCCAGTTTCCAGTTTTCAAAATGTAAAAATGTTTTTGGGTTTTTTATTTTGTTCCGCCTGGGTTTATGTTTACAAAGTCAATAAAAGACACTACCATGAAAAGTATTTCATATATTTGTTGCACTTGCACATTTATTTCATGGTAGTGCGGTCCTTGGTAGTGCGGCACTGACTTTATGCTGTGGGACCAGCACCAAGGTACGTTAGTCACTTTGAGTTGAGCGTGTTCATTTTTGTCATTTTATGTGGACAAAGCAATTCTTTGACTATAATGTGGAAAAGGGAGAACAGAAAGAGTAAACAGAGCTCATTGTGGGTCTGTCTTTGAGAGATTAGTGCGAGCCGTGCTCCTTATTTTAAGGGGCGCACTCATGAACAGGGTCAGCCGGACGTCCGTGGAAGAGGACACTCTTTAAGTGCCGCTGCAGAGACCCCAGAGGGGCCGGACTCTACGGAAAGCTGAACCTCGCATCAGAAATCCGTTACACCCGACCGTGGATATACTTTCCCGAGAAAGGAGATAAGGGTGACCAGGTGTCCCTTTTAAAGATCTCCCATCTTTGTCCCCAAACCTCCCCCCCACCCTCACCCCGGATCACATTAGCGGCGAGCATAGTCGCCATGAATAATTGAAGAGGGCCGATTACGGCACGTGCATTTCATTATCACGTTAAGTGTGAATGAGAATCGGGGGAGAAATCTGGACCGAATTCCTGCCACCTCGCTGAACCGAGGCGAACGATGGCTTCCGTCACTGCCACCTCCCTGTCGTTCCTGTTGTCTTTATAAACCCGGGAAATCCTCCGCTTGGAAATTGCCTTTTGATCAAATTATTTAAGCAAACTAACTGTGATTAGATTTTGAAGTGCTGCCCCTATAAATATACTGGCAGGTATTGTCAGAAATTGATTTTCAGAGACGATTTAAAGTGAAGTGCATTCATACAGATTTCAGTCGTCTAACAGAAGAGTACAAGTAGAAAAGGCATTACTGTTGTGTGTGTGTGTGTGTGTGTGGCATAGAACTGTTTTATATTTTCTTTTCACCGATGCACACTTTAAAGGATAACTGTTTTTTGTCACATTGGGTCTAATTTTCATAGAAAATTCCAGCTTTCCTATCGGTTCTGACAGTATACACAGTTGTTTTTAAGAGGTTTCATCCACAACAGTACAGTAGCTTCACAACAGTGAAGGGGCATTTTTTGTTTCACAGATGACATCAGTATTTTACAGGGAATTCAATGTATAGAAAGCTTTTTCTGTGTAACTACGTGGAGGATTTTCCAAGCCAAACAACCCTAACAAGTTCATTACCAAACGGGGTAATGAACAAACACGTTCATTACCGCTTTGCACTCCGCCGCAAACACATTTATCTGCATGAAAACACTGCACACGTACTCACAAACCTTTCTCATTACATATGTGCATATTTAATTGAATTATGAATTCAATAACATCAAGTAATAAGAGTGATTGGCACGGTTTAAAAAAAAAGTTATTCGGCAATGCAGGAAGTGTTTGTCGCTGTTATTTCTTGCTTTTTTATGATTTATAGTATTTGAGCACTCATAAAAAGTTTAGAGCTCCAAATTGGGATCTTGATACCACACATGATGGATGTCCTGATGGTGCGTACACAGGTGGAGGCGGTGACCCTGTTCATGATAGGCTCCCTAGCTTCACCAGGAAATGACATCACAGACTGAATCCCTCTAAGAAGCTGTGTGTGAAATGGCAAAGGGTCTCAATTCACACTTAAGGGTCTCAATTCACACTTCCTGTCCTTTCAATGCCAAGGCTCCTTTATCAAGTTCTCAGACCCCCCCTTTATAAAAACACATCTCTGCAACATTTATCAATGGGGCTATTAAAACTGTAGCCTGTTATAGATGGAAATAAGCTCCTGAAAAAAAGTATCTAATTAAAGCCAGGCTCCTCTGAGAACAGCTTTCAATTTAGGTGTCTGAGGGAAAGAAATATAACATTTATAAATATGTAATTGTTTTTCACTCGGCTCCAAAAAGGAAACGGGTTGTCCCGGCACGTGGGTTTTACACGGCAAGGATACCGAATCCTCGTTCCCGGAGAGGGAGCTAAATGGAAATAACACGGTGTAAATATCTGGGGTCATGCACGGCGCAAGCATCAGTCAGCCATGAGATGGACAAAGACGTCTCACCTGCAATGACAGCCCTCCGACTCCCCCAACCCCACCCTCCCACCCACCCACCCAGGGACCTGTCAGAGGCTGCGCGTTTGTGTTAAAGCGTGAGCCGGCACCCCGCAGACAATAACCCGACGGTAATGATATTACGCAACTGTCGAGGGTTATTGATGCCGTTTCAATCGCGGGCGGGTAAGTCGGAGGAAGCCGGCGGTGGGAGGAATTTTTGGAAGGGTTTAGGAAGGTTAAACCACAGAGACGCGGCTTCCATCTGGAATGCATTAGCTAAAAAGATTTATTAGCCGGAGTGCCTCGGCGTAATGTAGCATGGAAGGGAAGAGCCTGGCATCTCATTTCCATTATGATGTCTGTATATGAACCGTCGGGCCAGGCCGTGGTAGCACCACGCCAGGGCACTCCGAGCCCCGAGCAGGCTGTGATGACTCCTTCCAACCCTGCCACCTCGCTGCTAGTCCCTGTCCAGTGAAGACCAAGCTCTGACGCTGTTCTTGAGAATTGTTTGTAGATTTGCTTTCGGGTTTCCTGGATATGGTTCAGCGCACCATACTGTACATGCGGCATGCAACGCCATGTACAATATCACTTTCTCATTTTGATCACCTATTGTGAAGAACACCGTACCGCTTTCCCGGCCGTTTCAGCTTAACTGCTGTTCTCTGATAACACAGGTTTCAGAAATAGGTTTCAGTGTTCTCCAATTGGGAGTCATTTTTGCAAGAGTGATATTTATAAACAGCTACAAATACCTGTTGGTTTTAAGTTTTGCTGTTTTCTAGGACATACTTTTCCCTGTAGATATGTAGCCTATGGAAGAAAAAGTATTGGACTGTCACCTTCATATCTGCTCAGTTTGTGTTTTTGTATTTTTATACTTTTTATTTATATATTGTTTTTTATAATTAATATATAATACAATATATAATACAATCTTTTGATGAATAATATGGAATTTGTGTTTGTTTATGCATGTACACAGCAAATTGATATCAAACCCACCGGTAAAGTTCGATCATAGTCTGTCCTGATGTTAATTTCCCAACACAAATGTAGCATCCTACATTTGTGAAAGCCACAATTGTGTCGATTCAAAAGATACCAATGCTTCGATCACTTGTATGGCTGACTGCATTCCTTCAAGATTTCAAGGTGGTTGAATAAACAGCATTCGAAAAGACTTCAGTGCATACAACACTGAATCAGATGCAAGAAATGATGGTCTTAACAAACAGTTTAGTCTTGTTAAGAGATCCTATTTTTTCTCTCAAGTAGAAAATATTCAAACAGTTTTATGTCACTGCTTGACAAATGAAATTGAGAAACTGTCCTACCTCACTGGCAATATTTTTGTCTTGTTTAGCAAAATAAAATAAGTATATAGAATAAGATTTTAAGTCTCAATATAAGAGATTGACTTATTTTTAGTGTAGATGGCGGTAATATAAGTAAAGGATGAGAATTTCCACCAGCGCTAACAGCAGCGCTCCTCGATAGCTGTGATTAAAAAGTGTTGTGTCTCGCGGAAGGGCGCGCTAGGCCCTCGGCGAGTTGTTGACTGAGACGCTCTCCCGTGTTTGACAGTCCGTCGGGACGAACGCGGCCGGGATCAATACCCATCTGCATGGCTGTCAGACGACAACCAACACCGCCCCCCTCTTCCCCCCCAACCCCCCCCTGCTCTCGCTTGCCTCTTTTGCTTGTGAACAGCACCCAGGACAGACAGCAGTACATGGATCACTTTATTCTCCATAAGATTTCCTTTCTAAAATATGCGTTAAATGCACAGTGAAAGGCGACATTAACCGTAGGTTACCCACAGATGCCTCCGACCGTATTCACCGGTCTTTATGTACACATTTTGTGTGTGTGTTTGTTGGTTTGTGTGTGTATCCGTGTGTTGGTTGGAGAGGGATGAGCAGAAATGATTCAATATGTGGGGGGTGCAGTGTTTATTCACAAGATGCCAATCACAGCATGAATTCTCAATGTCCATTACAGTGGATGATACTAGTGGATGCTTCTTTTTTTGTGGAGGTGAAAAATTTTGGAAAATCCACCTCAGCTTATAACATAGATCAATGAATGTATAATTTCCGACAGTCTGAATATTTTTTAATCATACAAGAGAATGGGGGAATTGGGAAATGTATGTGTAGAGTAATTATGTATTTTAAGATGTGAAAGGATGCAGTTAAATGCAAAAGTTTGGGACAGTAACCAAATTCTTATCGTTTTGGCTCTGTACTCCAGGAACTGGGTTTGAAATAAAACATTAAAATGTGAGGTTTAAGTGTAGGCTGTCTGCTTTAATTTCAGGGTGTTTGCAACCATGCGGGGTGATTCCTGAAGGAATGAGCCCTTTTTATGTATAGTCTCCCCATTTTAGCTTAAAGTAATTGGGCTAATTAGCATCATCTGAAATAAAGTCATCACATGTAGTACTTGTTTGCAAATCCTTTACATTTGATGACCGCTCAACGTCTGTGACCCATAGACATAACCAGATGCTTGGTATCTTCCCTGATGATGCTCTGCCAGGTCTGTACTGCAGTTTCTGCTTGTTTCTGTGATGTTTGCCTTCACTCTTGTATTCAGCAAGATTCAGGACCAGTGATTGATTTGGCCAGTGAAGAACATTCCACGTTTTTTGCCCCTGAAAAACACCTTGGTTGCTTAAACCGTATGCTTGGTGTCATTGTCCTGCTGTAAATTGAAGGGCCACCCAATGAGTTTTGAGGCATTTGGTTGGATCTGAGCAGATGGGTTGTTACTATAGACTTGATTTTCATCCTGCCGCTGCTATCAGCAATCACATGATTGTAGGCAAGTGTGCCAGTTCCAGTGGCAGCCATACATGCCATAGTCCTAACACAACATCATGAGCAGTTCCTTACTTTCTCCACATTTTCACCTTTCCATCACTTTCCTACAGGTTAATACCCATTTCATCTGTCTATAAGACTTTGTTCCAGAACTCTTAAAATTCTTGAAGTTCTTAAAATTTATTTTTAGCAAACTATAACCTGTCCATTCTGTTGTTGAGGCTTACCAGTGGTTTGCATCTTGTGATGGAACCTCTGAGATTATGCTGGGGTAGTCTTATCTTCATGATAGTCTTTGACACATCTATGCCTACATCCTGGAGAGTGTTCTTGATCTGTTTGACATTTGAAAGGCAGTTTTTCTTCACAATTGAAAGTATTCTTTGGTAATCCGCTGTGGTCTAGCTTACATGGGCATTCTTGCTAACAATGTATTAAACAGTTGATGTTGACGCACGCAATGTTTTGGCCAAGTCTCAGATCAATTTATTCAGATTTTTCTGCCTCATAGTGGCCTGATTTGATGGCATTGACACTTATTTTGTCCTCCCTGTTGAGAGACAACAACAACTTAGCAGCCAAATTGCTGCAATTCCTACATGGATCACCTGATATGGATTTGAAAAAGCTGGCAGTCTGCTGTCTGGAGTCTGTTTTATTTCAATCCAATGTGCTGGAGTACAGAACCGAAACAACAACAAAAATGTGCCAATACTTTTGCATTTAACTATAAATCTTAAATCCTCTACCTAACTTTGTGTATCCGTATACGTATTGATAAGGAGAGAAATATGCAATTCTTTATTTTGAAGCGTAACATTTGTTATTGCTATTTCTGTGTAGTTTGTATGGTTAGAACCATTTTTCTGCATTAATGTATACCGAACAATGAAAAAGGAATATAAACGATATAAAGGAATCTCCATGTATTGTGAAGGGAAGTGGAGTGACCTTCACAGCACTCTTCACAGTGACTGCGTCGGTTGGTGAATGGCCTTTGAAACGACTGGCGCATCTTACCTCAGCTGACCGCTCAATAGACTGCGGTGCGGAGCCAGAAACAAAGTTTATTATTATTATGATGATTTATTTGCTTGGCAGATGCCCTTATCCCGGAGCTTTCAGTACATAGCTACTTCGTTACATTATCCATTTATGCAGCCAGATCTTTTGAGAGGCTTTCCGGGTTAAGCACCACTTTCCCGAGTACAGAAATAGCATTCCGCCTTGGATTCGAGCCGGCGACCATCCAGCTCCCGTCCACCTTGTTGAAGAACATGAATGATTAAGAGGATTGTTGCCCAGGACCAGATGAATCAAAAACTTTTACCTCTTTTTGTCCTCGTCCACTCTCTGATCTTCATTGAGACTCCAGATCAATTTGTGTTCTTTTGTGTTCTTCCCCCGCCCTCTCCCTTGATTCTGACTCCCCCCCTCTCTGTCTCCCGCTCTCTCTCTCTCTCTCTCTCTCTCTCTCTGTCTCTATTTTTTACCTCATGTAGCGCTTCATTTATTGTGGATCGTGAATCATCAAATTTAACGGAATAATGTGCCTATAAAGGTGTGTTAAAAGCCAAAGTCTATCTTTTTATCTCTCCTTCTCGTTCTCTATCTCTCTCCATTTGTCTATCCCTACCTCACTGTAGATTGGACATGAGTGGGAAACGATGGTCAGAAGACTAAAAGGCCTGTGTGGTCCCAATGAATTAGTCCATCTCCTGGCTCCCTGCTGGTGTTTCGCTGGGATAGCATAGCCCTGCAGGTGCGGCAGATAGAGAGAATATGCGAGACGTGCTGATGAAGGGCGAGGAGGGCTGGTGATGACAGCCCAAGGGGCCATTATGGGCCGTTTGTTAGTGTAGCACTCAGAGCACGGACATAACCCAAAGTGCAGCACATTGATAGAGCCCCATTTTACTCACTCGGTGTCATTACAAAATGGAAAGTGGCATATAGGTCAATAGAAAATAAATAAGCACTTGATCTTTGGAAACTGCCTCTCCCCTTAAGTTTTTCTTAACCATTTTGTTAATATATTAAAGTAATAAAAAGTTATTTCTCATGTTATTTAAGTTATTAAAATTCTGAACGGTTATTCTACTGTAAGTCTGGGCCTGAAGTGCACTTTCTGCATTTTAAGTTAACGTCTGCTGAATTCCTCATGTTAAATTATATTTATCTCACATTTACTTCTTTCTAATTAAAGCAGAACTCTACAGCATACGTTAATTAGAGTCTATTTGTTGCAGGTAGTAAACTGTCTTCAGTTTTCATAAATGCAGCAAATTTCTGGAAATAACAGGAAAATGCATGCAAATTAGGTCTGGTTGTTTGAAGTATTTCCCCTTGGATTAGCATCACCGAATAAAAATCTATTTACGCTTTCGCAACCTCTCAAACAGAATAACAAACAAGCGAACATTAGGTTTAAAAGAATTGTTAATTAGGTCAAAAACCTGAAAGGGTCCCGGAAGGAGTCACAGAAGCTTTTTTTCCTCTCTGCACTTTAAACTCTCTTTAATTACAGTGAAAGTTTGAGCCGTGAACGTTTGAATTTAAACGGTACAGAAAAGAAAATGGTGGAGCTATACCACAGGGAGCACAATAGAAAAAAAAATAAAAAATACATAATGTGCACTCCCACTGTGCATTTTCAATTCAACCGCTGTGATTAGAAAACATGCGGTTATGGTTTTGGTCTGTTTACCTCAGAAACTGGGATGTACAGTACAGTATGTGGTCACGCTACACAATCAGCATTAGTTTACTGCTGCAGTCAATTCAAATGTTTTATTCACAAACACATTTCCAGAACACATTTCCAGAACCCAAAAAATGTGGTAGTAGTGCAAATATGGTATATTGGTATAATTTAAATATATTTGTTTTGCGTACTTTTTGAAAAGTATTATTTTGCAGCGTCACAAATAATAAAGTAAAATGTTTCTAAAGATTCGACTATGCTGCCACACAGTCAGAAGCCATGATAGCTGTTTGTAAGTATTAAATTGAAGACCACAATAGCAAACTTTGAGCCCATTGATAAAGCTGTGTTTCATATCAACTCTGTTTTGAACGTGAGAGAGAAGCGAGCGTGTAATTGCGTGTGCCTATTAAACATTTAATACCCACCAGCACATGCCGGTTCCATCCGATGCCGTTTGCTCCTGCAGTCGCGCATCAATTATCCGCAGAAAACCTGACCCCTGCCTGACACGTATGTAACTGGGAAAGGTGATTTAATTGCAACTTAATTATGATTTGATTGAGAAACGCCGAGCGGGGCGAGAGTGACGCTGAGAGACAGCTCCGGCTCAGGTGCGGCTTCTTGGAACAGACTCGTTTGAATTTTTCCACGTGTTCAGCGCTTCGCCGTTTCCCTCGGTCGGCCCTTGCTCGACAGTTTATCTCCCCTCCGCACCAGTTCCGGAAAGCTCCACCTCCTCCCGCACCCCAGGTGCGCCGATATGCTAAAAGCCGCTATCTGCTAATCCTCCGTCTCTCCTCCATACATCATTTCACCCTCCATAAGCGGTTAGCTAACCGACAGGAAAGATTTACGGGTATTTGTTGTTTGTTTATTTCACTTTTCTTCCGCCGAAAACAACTTAGCAAAATTTCTTTGAATGACACTTTCAAACTCGATAAATCGACGGTCCCGGTTGCCATGGAGAATGCGCTGATGCGATCGGGCGGGATGGACTTGCCTGCCACTGGAATCTCCGCGGCATGCTGGGTAATTTAGACGGCGTTCTTTATCAAGCCGCATTCCAAACCGATATCAACGATTCCTTTAATCAATCCCACGCCGTTTGTGTGTGAGAATGAGCGGTATCGATGCGAAACCGCAGTGCATTGTGGGGGAAGGAGGCAGTAGGCTAACCCCTGACCTTACAAAGTTCCCCCCTTAAGATCACAGGGACCACTACACCTTTGTGGTGGTGGGGCTGTGAATGCCAGGTCTAGGACGTACTCGAAGGTGAGGAAAAAGGGGCTCTCTTGAATCTTTTTTTCCTTCTTATTCTTTTTACTCTTTGAATGATTGGAATAGCCAGGTGCAGAGGAAATGAATGGGGAAAGCGAGGGAATAGCAGGTTGCAGTAGTATCGGCCATGCGGTTTGAATGGATAATGTGTGAATGGATCTGTTTGAAAGGGCTTTAGGGGACCACTCTCCGAAGCACGCACTTGTGGCTGCTCCCTCCCATTTCGTCCAGTTGAATCGACATGGAACAGAAGTGAGAAACGAAGGGAAAAAAATAGACCCTAAATTTACGTCACATTTGCGTACAGTAAAACAATCGACACATGTACATTTTCGTGCTCAAGTAAAAAAAAAATTGTAATAAAAATGAATTATTGTTTGAAGCATAAACAATTTTACTACAGGTCAGTTTCCCTGCTTAGCGTTTTATTTTGGAGCGTAAATGAAAAAAAGATTTTAACTGGATAGCAAAATTTGAGGGTTTAGTATGAGCGAAGCACATACAAAAAATGCTGCTGTACAGTACAGCATGTTATTATAACGGTATTGTTATAAATTCAATTGTATGTTATTTTTTAGCATTATAAATATTACCATTTTCTTTATCCTCAGTAACGTTTAAATATGGCTATAACCTCTTCTTTGCTCACTTGTTTGAGGTGTCTTATTGAAAGCGAGCACCAGCAGTAGTCCTCTATTTTCGTACAGTATATGACAGGCATTTGTCACACTACAGGATAACAAGAGCATGCACGGGAGAGAGCTCCCCAAGACATGTCTTTCTCGTTAAGCTTTTAAAGCAGCCTTTAAAAAAGCACTGTTTTCTGCTTATCTAAAATAAATAACACCCAGCACTTTCCTGCACATCATTTAGCCTGGGGATTGAGGTTTACTGTCTATCAGAGTGCAGGCTATTTCTCTTGTTACATATTACAGTTTTCCTCCTTGGAACAGAAAGCTGTCTCTCTCGTTCTGGTAATGTACTTTCCCAAACAATGCAATTAATTGTGGTGCTCATAGGATACTGTGGGATTTTAGTTTTTTTTTTTACTTCTATCTCAAATGCTACATCATAGCTGATGTTGTGCTTTTTAAATGACTTCAGAAAAATGAGAAATTAATGACCTAAATCTAATGACAATATATAGTGGATTACAATACATATTACAGTATATATTTGTTGCACATGGTTAATTTGAACTCTTATTTTATAAAGTGATATTTTCGTCCTGAATCATTATTTTAATTTCCATGCGCTTTAAAAACAGCATTAGCACAAGAATATCTCAAGCACATTGTAAGTGATTCAGGATTGTGTTGTAGTGATTTTACAACTAAAGGTTTCAGAGTTTTTCCCTTGCAAAGCTTGTAGAATTCCACAAATCTGTCTTGGCTGAAACACAGCTGAAGAAAATATTCACCTCTATTCATCTGCTGAAATTTGGAGATAACCTCCATAAATGGTAGTTTTTAGTTTCTTATTCAGTGACCCATTGGACAAACATCATCACAGTGGTTTTTTTTTCTAATCATTATGCCTTCAGACAGTGGGCAGAGTTGGGCTGAATCTCTCTCTCTGATGTAAAATTGCACACAAGTCAATTTATTTACTTAGCACACTTTCAAAGACTTGAATGCAATTCAAATGTTCTACAGTAATAGAGACGAAAAAATTAAAGTTGCGATTAGGAAGGTAAGAATTAGTAAAAAACAGTCAAACAATTTTTGCCTGTTGCCTTTTAACTTTAATCATGGCGTTTTTGTTCATCATTATGTTTTCAAACAGGGGGTAGAGTCAGGCTGTATCTCTCTCTCTCTGATGTGGAATAGCGCTCTCTCGCCCGTTGTCTTTTAACTGGGCGCGGGTGAGAGCGGGAGGTGCCGGCGCACGCAGGCCTCTCTCCGTAGCCCCTCGCCGGCGCTGAGCTATCGACGTCCTGGCATTTGGCCCATCTCCCCTCCCCCTGGGGCCCGCTTCCTCCCATCCCAGCCGCGTATTGATTGGTTAATTTGATAGTTCTATCACCAATCAGCTCGTGTCTGACCTTTTGCCTTGGCAATGATGGCGGAGTCCTCATTTCTTCATCTCGGGCCCAACCATACATTGACCTTTGCAGCGAGAATGTCAGCGCGGCCCTTGATCTTAACCTGTCACTACATTTGTTATAACTGCGAGTCACCCTCGACCTTGACTCGCAGACGGAGCCTTCATCAAAACGAACGCTCCCAACACCGCGCGCTCCTCGCGCTTCGCAACTCATGCAGACGAGTAATATTTAATCCGTTTGTAGCGTTCATGCTTTCTGTGCTTTTAAAAAAAAATACAGCTGTATCCATAACCATTTATTTATTCATTATTCTAATGTTAATAATTTGGCTTCCATTATAAGTAATATTACTGCAATAATTAAGCAAATAATTGTAATATAATTTAATTACATTTTATTGGATTTATTATTGAATTCTTTATTGAATTTTAAAAAGGTATAAATGACTACCGCTTGTGACGCTGACCTTGGACTGAATAGTGTTTGATTAAACTTCTGGTTGTGTGACATTCAGGTTACATGAATCTACATTGCTGTAATATGGGGAAAAACATCGACAATATTAGACTAGAAGAGTGTGATAAGCAGCGATGTGCAGTTTGGATTTTAACTTCAGTTACACATTTAAGTTGCCCTTTTTCTCATAAATTATTCAGTTTTTTTACATTTTCTGTTGTGGTGCTCAGTAAATATTTGAATATCAACACAACACTTCATATCTTTTAGAACAAAGCACTATAGTGGTTAGTCTGACTGTGCCTCACTCTCACTCTCTGTTATAACTCTGTCTGCTACAGCAGGCCACAGTGCTAGGTAATTGCCCCCTGCTGGCGGGAGTGCTTTACTGCCTGAAGCATCATTGGCAACCAGGGACAGTTCCAGCTAAAACACTAGACTTTGAAAACTTCATTACGCTCATTCATTGGCTAATTTTGCTGTGTTCTAACCACACAGCTCGTCTGTCCCCGATGTCACTAGGGGGGAAAAGATTGAAAACTGGGAGGGAGAGAAAGCCAGCTGTATTTTTCTGCATGGCCAAACCTTACTTTAAGGCAAAGCTTAGTTCCGAGAGAGTAACCAGAAGGCACTATTCTGTGGAAAAGTGCCGTTCCCGAAGTTGAGAGCAGCCCTAATTGAAAAGGAGTACAGATCCGTGTGTGATGGAGGTTGCGCTTCGGGGCCTTAAACCGCCTGAAGAGCTGATAGCTAACCTTCAATCAAGCTTTGGCGAGTGGAGACATCGGATCCAATCACCTGTCAGTCTGACTGAATGGCACGCTTATCCCCCATAGTCTCTAAACGCTACAGATCCCTTCCAGAGAGCCACTCCTGGACTGCACATCAGTGTCCCATTGGGTACCGCACAGGGAAGAGGCAAGACAGACTGAACAAAGTGCATTTGAACAAAGCACAACCCTGTCATCTTGTATTAGGCCATCTTAAATGCCATTAGTGGCCTGTCATGCATTAGGGGATAAAAAAAAAAAGTTCTTAGCATTCAGTTTTTGCAAGGAGACATTGAATATGAACATTATGCGGTGAAGGTGGGGCATGCTTGACTTTTCTGGCGCAAGTTGCCGGGTTGAGTTAGTCTTCTGCAAGTTTTGGTGGCAGGCAGCCATAGGCTATGTTTGTGTCTGTTGTTTTATCTCCTCTGGGTGCCCCCACACAAACAGATACGTATCACGACTTGCCAGGTTTTCTGTTATTCTTATTGGCTCGTAAAGCAGCATTGGGGATAATTACTGCAGCTCTAACCTGGGTCTCAATGGGGGTGGGGGGTGATAAACACCCATATGCTTTCCAATGAGTTCCCAGAATCCTCCACCCCCATACGCTTCCTCCCCAGTAAAGGCAATCAGCACATTACCATTCTTTGCGCCACGTAGTGTCATCTTATTTTCTGTTCATTGGCCAAATAGCTGTTTTTCCCCTGCTGCCATTGTTTTAAGTGCAGGCTTCGTAGCCAATATGAACATACATTGTAATTTGCTTAGCAGGTCACCTTCAAAGCTTGTGCAGGTGGCATTGAAATGATTCTTTATTTTTTTACATTTAAAAAGTATATTTTTGTGATTTTTTAAAATATTGTTTGCCTTAAATGCGTATTCCCAGAGCATCTTTTAGTCTTCTGTGGAGTTACCACCACCCCCTCCCCAGAATCACATTTGCATAAATGAAATACATTTGTGTGGTTACTGAATAGATTACAATTAGGCTTTGCAGGATTAGATTTTTCCCTTTACGTTAAGATGCTTAATATTGATATACTCTTTATATTGTACTATTCCAGCGTGTATCAACATCTACCATAATTGGCAATTGCTTTTGTTCACTGAAAGGTTGAAATGTCAAAACGAAACATAAATGCTGCACATTTTCAAGATTTCCTCCATTTGAAAACATTACAAATTGGAAATTGTTGTTACTTATATTTTGTGAATGTATATGCAGTTCACTTATGCAATGCCTGCAATATTTGTAAATTACATACATCAAAGCATCACAGCCAAAAGTTAAAAATGAGTGTTGGATGTAAGAAAAAATGATGAGAATGTTCTGGATAAAATTCTGGAAATGTATCTCTTAGCTCCCTCCACTCAATTCTGTCAACAGTTGAAATCACGTCAGAGAACATAAAAATGATCATATAGAATGTTGTCTTTCTTGGTGCACTGGGTGTTCTTGTGAACTTGAGTCACAAAACATTTAGCTAGTTGGAGAGTCTGTCTTGAAAAAAAGACTTGTTTTTAATTGCTTTTTTAAAGTGCAGTATTTGGGGTTTCATGTAAATTGAATTTTTCAATGTATATACAAAAATATATACAGTGGGGCAAAAAAGTATTTAGTCAGCCACCAATTGTGCAAGTTCTCCCACTTAAAAAGATGAGAGGCCTGTAATTTTCATCATAGGTATACCTCAACTATGAGAGACAAAATGAGAAAAAAAAAATCCAGAAAATCACATTGTCTGATTTTTAAAGAATTTATTTGCAAATTATGGTGGAAAATAAGTATTTGGTTGAGATCTGGAGACTGGCTAGGCCACTCCAGGACCTTGAAATGCTTCTTACGAAGCCACTCCTTCATTGCCCGGGCGGTGTGTTTGGGATCATTGTCATGCTGAAAGACCCAGCCACGTTTCATCTTCAATGCCCTTGCTGATGGAAGGAGGTTTTCACTCAAAATCTCACGATACATGGCCCCATTCATTCTTTCCTTTACACGGATCAGTCGTCCTGGTCCCTTTGCAGAAAAACAGCCCCAAAGCATGATGTTTCCACCCCCATGCTTCACAGTAGGTATGGTGTTCTTTGGATGCAACTCAGCATTCTTTCTCCTCCAAACACGACAAGTTGAGTTTTATTTTGGTTTCATCTAACCATATGACATTCTCCCAATCCTCTTCTGGATCATCCAAATGCTCTCTAACAAACTTCAGACGGGCCTGGACATGTACTGGCTTAAGCAGAGGGACACGTCTGGCACTGCAGGATTTGAGTCCCTGGCGGCGTAGTGTGTTACTGATGGTAGCCTTTGTTACTTTGGTCCCAGCTCTCTGCATGTCATTCACTAGGTCCCCCCATGTGGTTCTGGGATTTTTGCTCACCGTTCTTGTGATCATTTTGACCCCACGGGGTGAGATCTAGCGTGGAGCCCCAGATCGAGGGAGATTATCAGTGGTCTTGTATGTCTTCCATTTTCTAATAATTGCTCCCACAGTTGATTTCTTCACACCAAGCTGCTCACCTATTGCAGATTCAGGCTTCCCAGCCTGGTGCAGGTCTACAATTTTGTTTCTGGTGTCCTTTGACAGCTCTTTGGTCTTGGCCATAGTGGAGTTTGGAGTGTGACTGTTTGAGGTTGTGGACAGGTGTCTTTTATACTGATAACGAGTTCAAACAGGTGCCATTAATACAGGTAACGAGTGGAGGACAGAGGAGCCTCTTCAAGAAGAAGTTACAGGTCTGTGAGAGCCAGAAATCTTGCTTGTTTGTAGGTGACCAAATGCTTATTTTACCGAGGAATTTACCAATTAATTCATTAAAAATCCTACAATGTGATTTCCTGGATTCTTTCCCCCCATTCTGTCTCTCATAGTTGAAGTGTACCTATGATGAAAATTACAGGCCTCTCTCATCTTTTTAAGTGGGAGAACTTGCACAATTGGTGGCTGACTAAATACTTTTTTGCCCCACTGTATAATCCTGCCAAATACACTCACTGTGGAGGAATAAATCATACATTACATTACATTAATGGCATTTGGCAGACGCTCTTATCCAGAGCGATGTACAGTTGATTAGACTAAGCAGGAGACAATCCTCCCCAGGAGCAATGCAGGGTTAAGGGCCCATATTGAACACAACCATATTGTGGGGAGTGATACCCTAACACAGGGATGATCAAATCTGGCCGTCAAATCCAAATCAGCCCAGGTTTTTTTTTCCCCAGGTAATTAATTGAAGAATTGCTGCTGAAAGGCCAGGCTGTCGGACTCCCAGGTATAGGGAGAGTGGAATCAAATAGGGCCAATGGTGGATCAAATCAATGTATATACCAAGTCCTTATCTTTGTTGTAGCCTTAGCACTTGAAATTGTACTTCCCTATTGGGTCTTTGAGTGCACCTGTCCCTGGCTATGGGTATACACTTTGCACTTTGTTGTAAGTCGCTCTGGATAAGAGCATCTGCCAAATGCCAATAATGTAATGTAATATAATGGAAAACTAGCAGTTTTCTGCCCAGAAGGACCATGATTTGCTGAACCCTGTCCTAATAAGTCTAATCAACTTTATTTGCTATATTCTGTTTAATAAATGCTGTATACATACAGTGCAGTCTAAGTGTAAGTGTAAGTATTTGGACAGTGACACGTCTTTGTTGTTTTGGCTGTACTCCAGCACATTGCATCTGAAATTAAGCAATTTATACGAGTTTGAAGTGCAGACTGTCAGCTTTAATTTGTGGATGTTTACATCCTCATTAGGCAAACTGTGTAGGAATTTTAGACATCCAGTAGCGCCCCCATTTTAGAGGGACCAGAATAAACATGACGTCTTCTGCTTGACTCTGTGGGCCTATGGGTCGACCTGCTGTCGTATCTGGGGTTGGCCAGTGTGGTTTCAGCCCGGGTCAGTTTGTAGTGGAAATGCCTCCAGCTTGCCTCAGGTGTTGCTGACCTACTGCACCACTGTGGCATTTCAGTGGACACATAGCTTCTCATTATGAATTTGCTGTGTACATGTAGCCTAATGTAATACCGCATTCAGTGTTGCTGTTTACATTCCAAATCCGCCACTGTTTTGGATCTATCTGAAATTGTTTCCAGAGTTGACCTTCAGTAGCACTGGCCAGATAGAGAGGCCTTATCAGCACGTTTCCTCTATTGTGTAGATTTTTTTTTGGAGCCCCTTGTCTTAAAGTTAGCTACTACACAGCTGCAGTTGTGAGCCTGAACTGGAGACTTGCATCACTTGTGTAACACCCACACACAGAGACGACCCATTTTGCTTTTTAAAAATGGAACATGAGCTTAAGTATGATATTTTTCTCTGAAATGTAATTGAGTAAACGTACAAGTATACGAACTTAAAGACACTCAAGTAAAGTACAAATCCCCCAAAATAGTACTTAAGTATAGTATCAAAGTTCAATTACCCAAGTACTTTCCACCCGTCTACAACTTAGCTGTAACATTGTGGTTCGATTGTGTATGTTTCACACTTCTCACAGTTGGACAAGTTAGCCTAGCTGTAACACATATCTACAGTTCATCACACCATATCTACTCTATGACCCTGCCAGCTCAGTCTGCCTTTAAGTTCCTCGCGTTTTTGGGTAAACCACTTCAGACTCAAATTGCAAATGTCTTTTCTTTGGCTCAAATGCTGAGGAGGCTGGTGGCTCAAGAGGAGCAGGTCGCTGGCTGACATTGCCTGCTGTAGTAATTGTACTGCTGAGCATTAGCAGCAGCAAAATTTGAGAGGCTTTGGGTACATCCAACATCACTTGTAGTGACATCTCTTTTTTTATAAACAACAATTCTGCAATTTAAAATGTGAATTCACCTTTTCACACCCTGTAAAATCCATATACACTCACCAAGCACTTTATTAGGAACATTTTTACTTTATTACACCTACTTATTCATGCGATTATCTAAACAGCCATTGTGTGGCAGCAATGCAATGCATACAATCATGTAGATACGGGTCAGGAGCTTCAGTTAATGTTCACATCAACCATCAGAATGGGGATAAGAGAAACTGCTGATTTCCTGGGATTTTTGCGCACACTAGTCTTGTGCAAAAAATAAAAAATAAGCCAGTGAGCAGCAGTTCTGCAGACAGAAACGCCTTGTTAATGAGAGACGTTAGAGGAGAATGTCCAGACTGGTCAAAGCTGACAGGACAGTGACAGCAATGCAAATAACCACTCATTACAACAGTGGTATGCAGAGGTCTGGGCCACAGTGAAGCCTCTCTGAAGTCCTTAGCATGGAGGAAGAGTGAAGACTCTTTCTCCATGTTAAGGAACCCGGTGAAAAGATGGATAAGATGAGGGAGGGAAAAGAATGGGGCCTGGTTGCTGAAGCGGGGGGACCCCTTAAACTCCTGAGAGCTGGAGGTGTTTAACCTAGATTAGGCCACAGTAGCCAGAGGGCCCTTCAAAACAAAGGCAAGTTCAAGACGGTTTCCTTAAGGATGTGTCAAGGGCAATCCAGACAAAAGAGGGATGTCTCCTTTAGCCACCTGATAAAAATCTTGGCAGAGGCAGCACAACCCCCGTTCCATCCTATACAAAGATCTCTTTCTATTCATCTTAATGTGGCTGCCGTGATTTAACAAAATATGGGACTATAGCGATGGCTTATCTTAGCCTTAAGGGCATACTACTATAACACCCACACTGAGTGATAGGCTGTATGCAAAGACAGCTTCGAGGGCTTGGCTCCCTGAATAGACATTGTATTAAACAAGTGTGGGACTTGTTGGAATGATTAATGTGTGTTCAACCCCCCCCCCCCCCCCACAGACACACACACACACGCATACACACACTGCTGCTCACTCATATCAGGCAAAGTTCCCTTGACAAAACTTTTGCTGAATCTTGATTTCTCACAAAGGACAAGGAGTTATTTTCCATTGATTTCACCCTCCTACCCACCCTCAACCCCACCCCCCTCCATTCTCCAACAAGGCTACACCTCTGGGAACTATTCCCATTTCATTTCTTTATGCAGCTGATTTCCTAAAGATGCATTGTACGTTGGTAACTCTTTTTTTATTTTTTTATTTTTTTAAACACGTTATACAAAAGAGATGTCAATGGAGTCTCCAGTGTCCAGCACATTTGTTCCACATAGAAGATGGGAACTCGGGAGCACAATAAATAAATCAACACATTTCTCTACTGCTCGCAGAGGAGCAGAGGGCTCTGTGATTCCCCCACTCTGTTCTCTGGGGCAGGGGAGTGGAGGTAACCTCCGCAGAATGCTAACGCTAATGAGCTAAGCAGATGGATTTATGGAGATGGCCGGCTTTCAACAAGCAGTTCCAGCAGAACTATTTTTGCAGCTCTCTACAACTCATTTAGTTTCCAGGGCTTTAATGACATCGTAGAAACATGTCCAAATCGAAAATTTTCACAATGAAAAAAGGTCAAATACCGAGACGTGGAGGTTTATGAAGTTGATGTAGCGCTGATTACTGATTTTAGGGAAATTCAGCAAACATCGCTTCTACATTACAGGCGCTTGGCAGACGCTCTTATTCAGAGCGACGTACAAAGTGCATAACCATAACCAGGGACAAAGCGAGGTTAAAACTAATGATTTGAAGCATTTGAAGCAAAGTTGGACATGTTCCTGATGTGAAACCTTGATTGAGGGTTTGATTGGGGTGGAGTAGCGACAGGTTTGCGGTGCCTAGAGAGTGGGAGTGGCCAGACTGATAGATGAGGAGTTGCTGCAGTCCATCCCTCAGTCCTGGCCAATCCTCATCAGCCAGTAGCGATGACTACCCACCCACTCAACCGCTTGCATCTCACCCCAAGTGTACTGAGGTGCTAAACCTTGTTTTCCCCCCTTTTATTAGTTGGCTTGTGTTTGTACTCTGAGAAGTAGCCCCTGAATTTCTGTATCCAGTCCGTTTGTAAGACTTTGGTTCTTTGAAGCTTCGGGAGTCTTGACGTGAGGTATCTTGGGGCTTTCTCAGCCATAGAGTGAGGTAATAGGATCAGCGACTGCTATATATTCAGAAGAAATATTGGGTTCCCACAGCAGTCTGAGGAGACAATTAATCCAACTGATGCTTGAAATGAGTTATACAATTCATATCTATGAAATGACTACAGATATTTTGGATGGGCTTGAAGCTCTTAGTGATTTGTGCTATAGTGCATGTACATGTGACAAACGATCTGGGAGTATAGCGTCGGTCCTTTGGGAGTCGCCAAAATCAATAGAGTTGATCAGCCTAAGAAGTGGTTCATCTGATGTTCTCAAACGGATCCCACAGCCAACTGGAACGAGGTGGGCCTACTGTCCCCACAGGTTAGGAGAAACCATGTCTGTGATTGATCAGGTTCTGCAGGGTAGGCCATTCTACATCGCAATCCCTAACCTTTTTTAATTAATTTAGAAAATTATAGATTTCCCTTATGCCTAACACCAGTGCAAACAAACAAAGCCATCCATAACGTTACCCCACAAACACCTCCAATTAAATCCACATTAACGCCTCGCAAATCTCGACGTCCGCGATCCATACTCCATAATGAAAGGAGCAGGAGACAGTAACACCTTAACTCCTCCGCCGATCATTAAAAAATGGGTTTTCCAGTAATAATGTGTTTTGATTTTGCAATACAAATAGCATGTATGAGGCCCGAATCAATTTGCTAATCTAAAGCAGATGTGAACCAACGGTGGTGTTCGTTCACCTCGCAGACAAATCAATTGTAATTTTTTTCTAATTTAACGGCGTTCCTCTTCCCTAAGCTTTGTTGCGCTATAATGCCTGAAGTCCTCGGGCATCTGTACGAATAATGTATGAGGACCTTGTGCATCTCTAACTGTGCTGTGTACTGTGTTTGATGTCATTTCAAATAGTTTCTCTACAAATAAAATGTATATATTTTGCGTGTACATGTATGTAAGAGTGTGGTGGGTTTTTCTGTATGTCAATTTGCATTGAGGCATGTAGCACACATTCTTATCCCGGGCTGTGTGTACCATTTATGTTGATATAGTATGTACTGTGTGTGTGTGTGTGTGTGTGTGTGTGTCTGTTTCACTGATGCATACAGTACTACAGTATGTATGCAAGTGTGTATGTGATACATTTTAAAGATTATATTGTCAGGTAGATCATTTGAATTTTTACTGTTTCTCAGGTTTGTAAATTGAACGACAAAAAATACATATGTAAGCAGACAAATTCTGGAGATGCCAATCTGTGTTGTCAGTGTATCTTAATGTATCGCATGCAAGTCTTTTTTCATCGTGGTTGTTGGTTTTTATGTTTTATTTCTGAAAAATTAGCTGAAATGTACTTCTATGGGCATAATGAAAAAGCTAATGGTGGACCAGTTTTTATGCTGACAACATAAGGTGCAGTTTGTCCCGAAGGGGGGTTAGATATTTAGCAGCGCTTTTCATGTTGACAATGAATTTAAGGAATTAGCAGTAGTTTTTTTTCTTAAAAGAGAATTATTTTAAAGTGTAATTTTACCCTTGAGATTTTACCCTTATATACATCTCAAGGCAACCATATTCATCAAAATGAATTTCGAAAAAGACATTAATAAGGAAAATAAATAAATAAAATAGATCAAGATAAATAAATAAGTAGAGGCTATATCACCATTAGCATGGTGTTAATCCCTGAGAATGATGATATATTGTCTTTGACTTGTTTCCCAAAAGGTACATCAGCGTAGATCCATAAATATTTTGTTTCCTTTGTTTTGTGTACATCAAGGTCACCTCTAGCTCCTGAAGTGTTGTAATATTAATACTCTCCGATGCTGAAATATTGGAGACGGGGGGAGTGGCCCGTCACCCCAGCTCCTACCATGGTGCTTTTAATTACATTCTGGGTTTTTTTTTTACTGTTTTTAATGATCAACGCGTGTTTCACCAAACTTGGCATTAGTACCAGGTAGAGTGGGATATAACTAGTTCAGCATCAGAAATTCACCAGGGGTGGAATGGTGTCTTTTCAAAGACATGCAGGTTAGGCTACAAAAGAGCATGCTCAGTCAACCTGCCCTGTATGAACAAAGGTAAATTGTCACTGCGATTATTACTGTTTTGCCAGGGCTTTTCTGGCACATTTGACAAATTATAAATATCCCATTCTGTGGTAATGTCATTCTGTTTGGAATGGTAGATAAATGCCTAGTGAGTGCTTGCATGCAAGAACCTATTATTGTTTCAGTAACCCACACAACTACGTATGTCTTGCCTACATTCTATTTTAGGGCTTTCTGCTGCAGAAACCAATTTACTGGTACGTTTCTCATCTTGAACTGACCTCACATGTAAAGCTACCCATAAAGACGATAAACGCACATTTTATCACTGCGTAAATTGGGTGGGATGGACGAGCGTTTGTTGTCAGGAAAAGGCTGAGAGTTTCCGATGCGCTGACACAAGGCTGCTTGTGATGGGGTACCATATGAACACATATAACGGAGCAGATTGCAGACATCTGTCCATGGAGCTGGACCAAGATCAGAAGCTTGCCCAACTTTCCTCTTTGTCCTCCTACTTTTGTGGTATGAAGGCACCCCTTTCCCCCTTGCCCCCCCCCCCCCCCCCGTTAACCTCTTTTTGTTTTGGCAATCGTAAAAATTAAACGAGTCTATTGGTAAACAGCGACAGGGAAACGGCATCTAAAATATATACTTATCCCCAAGCGGAGCCTTCCCTCCCGTGTGTGAAATATGCAAATGTTTGCTCTTTTTCCACTGTTTAGTGAGTTTAAATATTACAAAGCATTTAATTATAAAAACTGGAGACAGACGCAGTCCTGGGACCGTCACATAGAGAAATAAATGTACAATCAAAACTGCAATTACCTGCAGAATTTCGGGGTAAACAGATCAGCAATCTCATAACAAACACAGGCTAGTTTGCATTCCGAAATGAATACAGTTAGATCCAAAGCAATTTCCTTTTATTTATCTTAGCCGCTGTGCATAAATAAAGCAAGGGCATTGAAGCAATTAGCATAATTAGACTTTGGTGGTCAGGCCCTATGTGATTTCTTAAGAAGCAACGCCTAGCTTTGTGTGTGTGTGCGTGTCTGTGTGTGTGTGTGCGAGAGAGAAAGTGGGTGTTTGCATGAGTATGTATGTATGTGTGTGTGTGTGTGTGTGCGTGTCTGTGTGTGTGCGAGAGAGAGAATGTGGATGTGTGCATGAGTATGTGTGTGTGTGTTTGGTGTCTGTGTGAGTGCGTGGATGTGTGTGTGTGTGTGTGTGTGTGTGTGTGTGTGAATGCGGGGGGTGTATCTACTCCCCACTGCTGGAAGTTTTTGTGCACTAGCAACTATCGCTTTGGGCATTTCTGTATTTCAGATTTGCATGTTGTCAGTTTGAAAGCCCCCTTGTGAAACCAGCGTGTTAAGGAGAAGCCCTCAGAAGTAACTCGTGGCCTTGGAACTGGCAGCTTCTGTTGAACAAACTGAAAGCAGCATAGCAGAACCCCACCCCCACCCCTTATTTTGCAGTTACCTCGTGAAAGACTGAGCTGCTCATATTCAAAGCATGGCTAATATGTCTAATGATCAAGGTCTCAACCTGGGTTCAGAAACAAACTCTGCACAACAAAAGAATGCAGTGAATCAAATCTTACTCCCCCTAGAGGACAGCAAAGTGACTACACCAACTCTGCCTTTGGATGAAGGGAGAAGGAATTCATTTATAGAATCACCGATGAGTATGCATACTATTTTATCTTTTATTCAGCTTGCAATAGAGTGCAGGTATATATTTTTTGTTGAACACTGGTTTTAAATCAGCATTTCATTTGTCAATATTACAAATAATACATAATTTTAATACGGGTAAACTGATTTTCACCTTCAACATGAGGGTTTCATTCTCACTTGGCTATTTTATATGTTATATCTGATTCTCTAGTTGGAGCTTGAAATTAATTTCATTTCCTTGGAATAAGTCGATAAGGATTTAAAATCGAACCCCAGGGAAGGAGTTTAGGTGGACTGATAAATCAGACTTTACAAGGCAAATTTATCCAAGGTTGCAATGTCCATCCAAATATTTTGGCTGGATTTTATCCGGCATTCGTTCTTCTTAAACCGTCACTAACCGGTGTATATATTAGGTTATGTGCAAGTGAAAGCTGCCAATATTACCGGCCTGGTATGGTTTGAAGTTGTGGAGAGGATAAAAAATATATAATTTCATGGAAACCATTTTAAATTTGCCATACACATGGTTTAAGTAAAATGTTATTTGTTATGATACGGATAAAAAGATCCCAGAAGGCGGGATCATTTTTCTGTATATTTTTTAAAAGCTGGATCAATCCTTTGTTTTGTTTTTGCTGCTGAAAATGTCATTAATCAAAATTTTTATTTGAGTACTGTGTAAAAGAGTGATTAAAATTGTAATTAATTCACATTATATATTTTTTTAATCCTAAAATTAATTTTGATTAACTTTTAATGATTTGGCAGCCCAAATACCATTATTATTATGAATTGCTCTTAATTTGTGTAATCACCACAGCACAGTGTTGCTACTGTTTTGTGGTAGACGTTCTACTTCCACAGTATCATAAATTACCACTGCGGTGGAAGGAAAAGTAAGATAAATATGAATTGAAATAAAAGTAATACTTGTGGAAATTCGTACCTCAAGGTTGAAAGGACTTCAGTGGTTTGATTGAATTCCCCCTTCCCGTTAGTCGGTTCCAAAACTGAAAAGTCAACTCCTGATCTCTTACCTTGTTCTGATACATATTGAAATGAGGTTTGCGCAGCTTTGAAGCTCCTCGCATACGGACCGCCGTTAGTCACAAAACCGATTGGGGAATTGGACGGGAACCGAGACACGTGAAGTCTCAAGTACAGTTCATCCATCCACTGTTTCTGAAGTTCCTGCGTCTAATGACTTAATCAAGTCTGCTTGTCACAAAAATGTGGAGGCTTTCAGAAAAAGAATATTCATTATTAATTCTGTTTTGCTGCCTATCCTCAGAGAAATCTTTTATTTTTTCAAAAAATCTTGTCCAGGATTTATGTTTTTCGGTTTGTTATAACAGGTGAGCCTCCCTCTGCGAGCAGCCGTCAACCCCTGTTTGTTTGTGTGAATGGAGGATCACTTTATTAAGCCTGCCTTTTAAACACACACGCTTTCAAATTATAATTAATCCTCTCAGGGTTGAACTAAATCCCTTTTTAACCCCCCAAAATTAGAATTTGGAAGAAACATTCTCGGTACCTTTTCCCAACTCGTCGAGCACGTGGGTCCAAACCGGCGGCCCCAGAACAGCATAGTAATGTAATAAAGTGGCGTTACGTGGGGTAGCTTTCCGCCAAGATAAAGTAACTGTAGCCTGGTCTCTCCAGCTTTTTTTTCCCTTCACCCAGATATTATTGTCTAGTGCAGTCACCCCAAGGTGACTGTTATCACTTAATTAAATCCGAGCACGCGGGGAGGAAGAAACAACATTGTTGGCTGTTCACCCCGAGGAACTTTCCTAAGCTTGGCACAGCAGTCTGGGAAACAAAACCCACTGGCTGGGCTCTCTCTCTCACACGCTCTTGCTCTCTGTCTCTCACTCTCTGTCTCCATTTCTCACTCTCTCTGTCTCTCTTTCTTTCAATCTCTGTCTGTCTCTTCCTCTCTTAATTCAGTTTTAATTAAATATAAATGCCTTTTTAGCAAAAACCGTTAAAAAATACATATTTCCAAAGCTAATCCAACCCAAAGGATAACGACAATCAATCATAACAACAATAGCATCATGACAATGCAAAACTCCCTGGAAGTCTAGATCATACTTTTCCCAGTTATGTTTTTTAAGTCCTGGATGTTAATGTTAATGCAGGCACTATCCATACTACCATGGAATTGTTTATTAAGCCAAGGAAACATTACAAGTAATAATGAACTCCTTCAGAGCATCGTTTCCTATACTGGGAATTTACAGTGTCGAAAACCATGTTTTAGCAAAGCATGTTTGATTAAGATGAGCAACAGTTAGGTTCTATGTGTTGCCTACGTACTATGTGTACCGTGCATACCTACCTTGACTTTATCACATTAAACAAAGAAAAATACAGTACGTATTTTTGACATACATACAGTCATACAGTCAAATGTACGCTAGAACCGCAGAATATGCATGCGCTCTCTTGATGATGGGTAAATGTTAATCCAGAAACAAGCATGTTTTATTGAGTCTATCTCCCAGGTAAAGGGTCTTATGTCATGCCATATATTTTGGGACAGGCTCCACTGACTGTTGAGTTTTTATTGGTTAAAATGTGCGCTGGATGTGAGGCTGAACTGATGAGCTGTGAACTGGATCCAGAAAGCAGTGTGGTGTTACAAAAACACTGAAGCCAGTGCGACTCTGAGAAGTGTGGAGAGAGGGAAGAGAGTCAGGGAGCCTTTATTATAATAAAGAGGCTATCTCTGACAGGTCGTTGTGCTCTAAATAGGGCCAATAAATATGTCAGGAGAGGCATATGCAAAGGGTTCTTCCTTTTCCCTCCAGTGGAAGCAAGAAATAAAACTGGTGGAATAACTATTTGGAAAAAGAATCATCAAACGGGATGAGATGAGTGATTTAAATTTAGCCGGAGCTATCAGCGCTTCCAATAAATGTATCAATACACCGCATCCATATTTGTGCAAATCCGCACGACTCGTCGCCTCCAAAATTGACTTCAATGAAAAATATTACTCAGAGCTCTTTAGAAGCACCGGTAATACCTCTCCTTTCACTCTCTCTTTTTGCTCCCAGTCCAAATTTAGCTTCATAAATCCAGCTCGAATACCTCACGGTAAATTTTAAAGTCGGATTGCGAACAAAAGGTGGGCCTGTAATCGTCCTGCCCGTTGCTTTGATTTGTATGTGGAGTTTGAGCATCGTGTGGATCTCCTAGCAGGGGAACGGCAGGGCTGAGGGATGGTTTAATAATGGGGGCACGCCTTCACGCAGTGGCCCCCTTCTCCCCGCTTCTCCGAAGCCGCGGCAAGGAGCAGCTCCTTGTCCGACGTGGAGTCTGTAAGCGCCGATTTCCCGTACCCTGCCGGAGGTGCTAATTGCAGCGATTGCTCTTTACCGCGTTCGGGGGGAGGCGAAGGGGGCGTTTTTCGGGGGGTGTGGACGGCAGAGGGAGGGTAGGGGCAGCGCGTGGGGGGAACATGTGGCGCCTCTTCCTCCAGCTGCCTGCCATTTCCCGGCCTCCTCCCAGTCCCCTCTCGTTTTGTCTGACCTAATAGTTAATGGTATGTTAATAGTCATTGAGCCCCATTTACGCCGGCCTCCGCTGGGTTTGCTAATTCCGCCATGCTTCCCCCGGCCGGGGCACAGCGGAGATGGATGTGTGCCACCGCCGCGCGTCCTTCAGAAGGGCCAGACTCGCCCTCTACCTCCTTCTCTGTGCAGCTTCAATAGGTCATTTCGGACTTCTACCGGACAAGAGAGGAATTGCAGTAACAAACAGCCTCAGACCACAACACTGTTTATCCCATCCCCATAAACGGGCTGAACCCCCCCCCCCCCCCCACACACACACACACACACCATTGGGTGTGTCAGTTAGAACTAATTTTCAACCAATGAGTGTGAATTATTGTACACCTATACAGTGTTTTGTTACAGTGTCGGTTCGTCAACTGTATATTGTGACACCCAAATTGAAGGACTATGAAGGCAGAGGGTGAGTCAACATGTCAGTGAGCCTTTTCAATGATAGGAAGGGATTTGTAATGGCCATATAACTATATTTTTACACAAAAATCTTATTTATTACTTATATATCCTATTGTACCTTTATGGTAGGGGTGACCAAATCCTATCCGAAAAGGGCAGGTGTGGGTGCAGGCTTTTTCCCAGCATTAACACACCTGATTCTACTTGATTGATGACAATGATTATGTGAATTAGCTGTCTTATTTTTGGGGTAAAACAAAAACATGCACCCACACCGGCCCTTGGATAAGATTGGACACCCCTGCTTTAAAGTGTGAATGTTCTGAACTGAACACGGTAATGCTGTTGTCACAATCACTACCAGTAACTGAAAGCAGTGGACTACTAAAATACTGACTTCGGACTCTGAAAAACATTCCCTAATCCTACTCTCCAGAGGGTTAACAGTGTTCATTGTTTTAGCAACAGGCTACATGGCTGACATCAAAACCTTGATACGGAGCAGTGTTGACCCTGTTTTGACCAGGGAAGCATTCCCAAATTATGTTTGACAGCATTGTATCACACGCATTGGCATACAAAGCCTGAAACAGGTGAGTTTTTCCCTGTCCCTCGCAGAGTAAGTCTGAGTGTTGAGTCTCTTGGCCGCGTTCTGCTTCGCTCTTGGCCATCGGCTCGGCTGTTTACAGACAGGCTTGCCAACAAGACCGGCCCCCCGGGTTGTTTGTGGCGAGTGAGACGCAGTGACTGGAGGCGATTGAATATTCAGAGTCCAGCCCCCCTCGGCCAATTCACCTGCCGACTCAGCAAGTTGCCCTGGGGGGGCTTGGCGGTGTTCCCTGCCCGTTATCTAGCGGGATGACAGCACTGTCGGGACGATGTTTACGGTGACGCCTCGTCTCTGAGTGGCGTGGAGCCTGCGTTCCCGTAATGCAATGCGCAGTCGGACACTATCTGACCTATCCGAAAGGTTAGCCGCGAAAGGTTATCTGGCGCAACTCAGCGCTTTAGGCATATGGTAAAAGCATACATAGTAATGTAATATCTATGGCACCATTTGTATCGGGGATGGCTAATCTTATCCAGCACTATGACTGAAAGCTCTTTTTTTTGCCGTAAGTTGTTCACTCAGACATAGTCAGTGGGGGGAAAGACCACGTCGGGCAGCATCTGACTGCAGTGTTTTTGCTGGTGGGAAACCTCCCCCCTTTCTCCACGTAGCATCTTTTAAGTTGATAATCGAGAGCACCAGACTGCTTACTGTACACGGCGCTTATTTTGATTTGTGGCTTCCGATTGCATCTCAGCCTGCTTATCTTCTCTGGCTGCGAGTAATGGGTTTACAGTGAGCGGGGGGGACGTGCGGCCGCGTCTGGGGAGGAGGAGGAGGTGTCGAGGGATCACAGCTTCGCCGACGGCTCGTATTCCAGATCACGGCACCCCCACCACTCTTCACACCTGCGCCTGGCTCCAAACCACGCGGCCGGGTCCGCAGAGCCAAGATGGAGGAACGATGCCACCGCGTTACTCTCTCGCTGTCCCACCCCAGAGGCAACCGCCGCCGATGTCCTCGCGTGTGGCCACGGGAGGCTTCGCGGAAGCGTGACCGTTTTAAACAAATGACATTAAAAAAGTCTTAATGTAACCCGTTTTCTTTCTTTTTTTCCCCCACCCCCAGAAGTGTGTTTCGGCGGTGATTTATTGCGCGCTTTACACAGTGGTTAGCCTGTAAACAGAAGCCGTTTATCACCGGAGAAGCTCGCTCCCAACGAAGGGGAGCCTCTCCCGAGACTCGCCACTCCTGGACCGCAGACGCTCGGCGTTTGAAACGGGAGCAGAAAGGACAGGAAGAAATGATTGGAAAACCGGAGAGAGGTGGTTGCCGGGGGCCTCGGCTGACAGGCGGGTTAAGCCTTAGGGGGATATAGGTGTCCATTACTGTGCCTGAGTGAAAATGCAGACCCCCCTCTCCTCCTTCCTCCCCTCGCCGCTCTTCTGGGTGAAGGGTGTCCCCACTGGGGAGCTGAAGCAGGCATCCCAATGAAGAGGAAAAAAATAAAGCGACGGAAGAAAAACTGCAGGAAAACCGCAGGAAAGGTGTCCACTCGGCTGGAAAATGGGAGATGAACCCAGCAGGCTTTTTGAACAGAAGGGAGCATTTTTTGTCGTTTTATGTTGTCTCGCCCTTTGCTAAAGGGAAATGTAGAAATGAAAACAAAAAAAAAGGCTCTAAAAAATTCATCTTGTGTTGTCAGCCTGCCTCCGCCGTTTTTTATTTTTTATTTTTATCTTTTCCGCTGACTGAATTGGCATCATGTAATGTTACATCTGGCTAATGAAAATGGTGTAGATGCAGCTTCATTTACCCCCCCCCCCCCCCCCCCAAAAAATAAATAAAACCTCACCTCACCTCATCTTCCTCTTCCTTCTTCCTTCAAGGGGCAACCTAGCATCAGTGGTAGTATAATAATTATGAACCTCATCACAAACACAAAAATCATTGGCCAATATGTTGAAAATTGAAAACAAAATCTACCGTCTGCGTTTTAATGGTAGCTGCACTGGCTGAAGCAGAGCTCAGACTGCTTGACTGTGTAAACAAGAAAACCGTATCTGCCTTACTGATTGGCTGTACTCTACATGTACTTGTTAATAAGCTCCGTCCTCCTGCCCACTGGTTCTCATTCTCGGCCGAGAGATGCCCGCAGATTGGTGCTCAAGCCTCATTTTCAGATGCACGTCGGTTTAGCCGTTTTTTGGAAAGCCATAGCTAATTTATCAGAACATTTTACGCTACAGCATCTCGAAAGAGACACCGTGTGCTGTTTTACTGTTGCAGAGGGGCCTGTTTTTGGATACAATGGCAGTTAATCATCTCGTAGCGGTATGTCGATGCTGTCACTAGTCATTACCCAAGTCTCAAGCAGACGAAGGGTGCGATGGTCTGCTCAATGTTTTTACATGCAGTTTTGTAAATGAGCTCATTTGCCTGTTTTTTTACTGCTTATTCAGAATTAATTTTGCAAGCTAGTGATCAATATATTGATGCTGGTGCATATTTTGTGATTGGTGGCATCTCTGTCCCATTGCCATATTCTGCGTTTCCTGACTCAATCTTTCCCCGCCCTGATGTAGGCATCCAGCTTGTTAAGCATCCAAAGTTATCATTGTAACCTTGAAGCTAGGCCAGAAAACTGCTGTGTGTTTAAGTTGCTATCCTTCCCACAGGATATGTATACTGAAAAGTTGCACTATTTAAATATACATCTCCTCGAGCACACGTTGAGAATTAATGTGCTCGGTCATAGTTTTATATTTATTTATTCAATTTCAAGAAATCATCGTTGTCAAGGCAGCTTTTGATAAGTTGCCACCTACATATGGGCAGTACCCTTGGCAATAACCGTCAGCGAGACCCACCTATCCAAAATAGGCTTCCTTAAATCTCTTCATTTTTATGGTATTTATACATATTGTATTTTAAAGATATTTGTTTGTAGTTCAACAAATGTAGCATTTATTAACGTAACTGTCTGTGTTTGTTTTCCCTTTGCCTTCGTTACACTTGTCTGTATAGCCCGCGGTTTAAAACCGAAAACATTCGCTGCAAAAATAGAAATTAATTATCTTTCTTTCTCTTGTTGCCGCTCGCCTAAAAGCTGTCTGAACATATGAAAGGAGGCAGTTTTTACCTCCTCCGGAAAGTTCCTCAGAGTACGGCGGAAGAAGGCTTTTTTCGGATCGTCGCATAAACGGCGACCCCGCGCGTCTTTTTCCGCGCGACGCCGTTTCCGAAGCGAAGTATCAGTCTCCGTCCCCGACAGTGATGACAACTGACAAACGCGGATGCGATTAGCGGCGCAAGGCGACGCGCGATATAAAACGTTTATAGCGGCAGATGCGTGTTTTGGGAGGCGGGATACGTGGAGGCCTCGGTGGGAGTTTGTGTTGTCAGCTGCATATCAGCTCACTGTAAACAGCCTGAGGCTGGAGCGCTTTATCGGCGAGAGGAGACCGGCTCTCCCCGCACCAGCTGCCGTGCCTTTAAAGTCGGAAATAAACAGGGGTGGGGGGGGGGGGGGGGAGCGAAACGCACGCCGTCGTGTGAGGCTGGGTGTAATCCTCATTTTCATAAAAAAGGTGATCAGATCAGCGGTGACATTGCTCACAATGCCTTGTTTTTTCCCCCTGAAAAGCCTTTGTCCCCCCCTGCCCACCCTCCCTCCCTCCCCATTACATTTTGTATTTACTCCTTTCTCTTGCGATTTGCCTGTGGTTAGCTGCCCCTACAGATTATCTGAGCCAGTGGGGGACAATATGTAATTAACCCCTCTGACCTCAGTGCCTTAATTGCTGTCTGCTGGAAGCTGGGTTCAGACCGTCTTTGCTTGCAGTGGTCTTTTTACATCCAAATTTCAATTTCTCTCTGTATTCCCGACTACAGATATTATCTTTTGTAGTGGTTCAGTGCACTTACTACAGAAAAAGAGTGCCATTTTAAAAAAAAGTTAATAATATGAATTCAAATAACAATGATAATACATAGCATTAAAATGACGGATTAAGCTTGGCAGGCAAATTTTTGTTTTGGATAATTGGTCGAATGTATTTTTTTACTTTCCCCCCCCACTGTTGTTTTTGTAGTTGTGCGGCATTGTTTGCTGAGGTTGTTTGAATAAAGTATACTATGTGATCTGCATTGACTGAAGGTCACGTGACTACGCTTGTGTGGTTGTAGCAGTGTTGCCAACTTGGATTTGGCGCAGTCTCCAGACTCCCTTTTTGTTGAAAGAAGGATTTTCCACATTGGCAATTATTGTTTCCTTAATGAACACGGTAAGAGAAAATGTACATTGGGTGACTTATGGCAAGCAATGCCAGTCAGCTGCTCGAAATGCCTCTAAATCCAGAGGCAAACAGGCAAAGTTGGCACCGCCCGGAGGGTCTCCCCTCTGCTGAAGACGTGCCCTAAAACAACCCCCTCACCCATCTCTTCTCCTCTCTTCCACAGTCCCTGGACGGATTCGTATTTGCACTAAACAAGGAGGGGAGGTTTTTGTACATCTCGGAGACGGTGTCCATATATCTCGGGCTCTCGCAGGTGAGTACAGCCGTGGGTTCCTTTGTGGTCGGTGTGTGGTGGGTGGGGTGGGAGGAGAACAGGCGCTAAGGAGACAAATTAGCGCTAGTTTACAGTCACGGAGGCACGTTGCTGTTTTCCACTGATTTCCAGCCCCTCTCGCTGCATATTTAAACAGAGGGTATTTTTTCATGTCATCGTGCTAAATGGCCTCTCACTTCCTATTGGCCGGAGTCCAGCGCGTGTCAATAAACAGCCCCATCTCCCTGGTCCGTGGTTGGTGGGGAGTGACCTTGAGCCGTCTGATGGCTCTATCCAGCCCTCGCCTGTCTCCAGGGGCAACAGGAGGCAGACGCCAGTGGCCACTTCTTGCCAACTTTCTTTATTTTCGGCGGTCGGGAACGCGCTCGTTAGCGCACCCGCGATAGCGACCGAGATGAGGGCCACGAAGCCGTTCGCGCCCCCACCAGTTGTCGCTCTGAATTTTAAGTCGCTCAGCACAAAGTCTTTATTTTGTTGAACACATCTAAAGCACACATAGCAGCGTGAAACCAATAGAAATGCTAATGTTTCAATTATCTCCAAAGATGCTATTCTTGGACTGCGTGTGTGTGTGTGTGTGTGTGTGTGCGAGTGCGTGCGTAGCATCAGCGCGTGCGTGTGAATACACACAGTACATATGACTTACATGAATAACATGATAGATCAGAGTTTCTGGGGGGATCAAAGAGAATGTTTTGTTTTACTAAATTAAATCTGATAAATCATTGAGCAGACTAACTGTGGTTGAAATTAATTTGGTAATAATTGATTAATGATTTTTATCAAATAATTGATTAATTGTAAAATAAGTCCCCTAAGCTTTGGGGAGTGCGTTGGTGTTATCTTTCGGTTTGTTTTATCTGCAATGGGAAGGGGTCTCCGTCTGTGTTGATAAAATGCAAAGGGAGCCAGTTGTTCGGTCCCTGGTTCGAGTTGGCCCTATCATCTAATGCATGTACACAGATAACCCGCACGTTCTTAATTGCAGCGAACAGGGTAACAATGAGTTAATTTGACCGGTGACAGGAAGGGAGGAAAAAAGGATTTTGTGTACAATGTAGCTCAGTGAAATTATTAAAGATTACTTTTTCATAGTTAATTAGATCAGTTTTTTTTTAAAGCCTTGCAAATTGACAAGGTTATGAATTTTTTGGTGGCAGACTATCTAAAGCAGATTTATGTAAGAGGATTTTCACCCTCTCTTTTATTCAATGTCTGGAAATTCTGCATATCAAACATAATGTTAATGAAGTCATTAGTTAGACTTGGACTGTAATTAAAGTCCCTCCCTCCAAAAAAGTTTTGTGATTCTTCTTATTAAAAGTTAATATTCTTTGAGCTCTTCATCATTATTATTACAGCTTACTAAATTGGGAAAGACAGGTAGTCTTTGTCCAAAGCTTTTGCTGGAGGTTTTGGGTTTTAAGATAGCTTGACTATCTTGTACATGGCTTACCTGTTGGGGACTTAAGTATTGCAGCAAGGGGCATGGCAGTTTCGAGTTCTTCAATTGCAGCATTTGATCATCCTTGCTGCTCATTTTCTTCTTTTTTTTGTACATAGTGTATAGATAGATGCAGAAGTACCAATAGAGGCTGAAACTGGATCCCAGCATTTAAAGCTGGATCACAAATATGAGATTCAAATGTTCTTAACTGAACATTGTAATGCTGATATCACATTCACTACTGACGTGCCTTCATGACTGCAAACTTTCACAGCTCGCTGTGTTTGCAGCAAAAGGATACTGTTGAACGATTTAAAACAAAAATTCCATTTAGTTGATACAAATGGATGTGACTTCAGCCCCCCCCGTCAGGTCTAATAATGCTAGCTAGCTGATTAACTGCTTACCTGGGATTTAGACTTCATCACCATCGGCAGCCATTTTTGTTTGCCGTGCACTACCTTTTCAAACTGTTAGCTAATGTTAGCTAATGTTAGCTAAAATTACTGGCTGAGTTGAATATGTTGCCGAATATTTACGGTCAAATTTAGAAACATTTTGAAAAACATTCCAAGACACCTACTCTTCAAAGGGTTAACACTGAGCCAGGCCTGAACTTTGACTGAATAGGTGCTGTTTCAACAGAGAAGCATCAGCACTATATCTGTGTTGATTGATGATACCAACCATGGATTATTATGACATTGTTATGGATTATTATGAGAAGAGGTCCCCTCATGTCTGTGATTGACAGCTGTGACTGATATTTTGAATGCGTATCTACCAAAGCACATTCATGTGAAGAGGACAGTATTGTTGATGCTCTGGGCTTCATTTTGTAACGTGTAATATACTGTGGTGGTGTGTTTTTTGTGTTTTACAGAGAGTAGAAGAATGCCCTTTTTGGAATTCTGTTTGTAATGAAGTTAATGACATAAAAAATCTTTTGTGTCACTGTTATTGTGTTTTTTTGGAATTGCAGGAGTGTTGGGTAATGCGGAGGGCTGGGGTTGTGTGATGTAACGTGTCACAAGAACGGCTTGCTCCACAGGGAAGCCTTTCAGAATGGAGCTATGGTGTGTCCGCGAAGCTTCGCACGCTTCCCTGAACGCTCGCCTGTAAAACGCATCCCTGCCATGTCGCCAGGCTAATGAAGGTTTAACAGAGTGCCTGCTCCATTCACGAGCTCGCCGTAGCACAGAGAGGATTTTCCTCAGCATTCAGCTGCGATATAAATCTTTTTGACCTTCTGTGCGCTTTGATTGTTTTGTCTGTGTAGCGTTTAATGTATCCCGGACCGGCATTGTGCAACGTCTGTCTGTTAAAGGCCCCGATGAACCAGAAGCGGGACCCCTAAATCTCTCTGTTTGAGGTGCCAGCTCTGACACGTCAGCTGCCTACTCTGTAATTGAGATGTGTATGTTTGCTTTGTATAACAGATGGCAGTGTGTGCTTAGGCTGATAGCTAGGAAAATAATAATTGCATTATTCCAGCCAACAGAATATTAGCTTTTGGATTTCGGCCATTTTGAGCCAGCGCCCCTGCCAGTAGAGCATATGCACTTGCATGGACTGAATATCCAAGGAAATTGATGCATCTGGAATGGCGCGACCATCTGAGTTTTCATCTGTTCGGGAGAGAGGCCGGGCTTTAACCCATTCCAAGCAGCCGACAGGATGCCGAAGAACAGCGAGCGCCCTAGGAGAGGAAGTGGATGCAGAGCTCCATATGTTCCAGGCTCTTGCGCTTTACTTTGTTTATGTCGCACCAAACACGCAGGCTTGTTAGCCGAAATAAGACTTAGATTGTTTTTTTTTCGCGTCTGCGACAGAATTTGCACCCTGTCACGACACCACTTCGCCCGCCACTTCGCCGAGGACAGAAGCCAGCGAGACCCCGCTGCCCCTTTTTGTGATTTTATTAACGTTTTTTTTGTTTGTTTGTTTTTTTTTTTTTCTTTTTTTTTAGCAACCCACATTTTCACCAAAAGGTTTTTTTTTTTCAATTGCGGGGCTGGAATTGAATGTAGACATCTGCTTGGCTTTAAGTGACAGCCCTCCACGCGCGCCCAGGGCCATTTTGAAAGCGGCCAGGAGTGTGATCTCGCTCCCCTTCCCCTCCTGGGGGACCAGACGGACCGCCGAGGCTCCCAGAGGATACCCTGGCCAAGTGGCGCACGGAATACTGAATCCATTAGCATTAATGGCGCCCGTCTCGGCGTCCGACCGCATCTTTGAGGGGGACTCTCTGGAGCCGATCGCCCCCACGCTCCTTTCCCATGATCCCGCATTTTAAAACGGCGCTGAAATCGCCCACCTGCACCCGTTCTCACCATACTGTATCTGCTCCTGGTTTTCACTCGGGGCGAGACAAAATGGCGGCGGTTCCCCCCCCCCCCCAGAAAAAAGTACGCGAATGAAGGAAACGCCAAATAACAGTCGCCGTTCGAATGTCGACATCTTCAGTTGCATTAAATTACTCCAAACCGTGACTCCCGAAGCAAAGGCAGTCCGCAGCCATCTTCCCTGCATATCGTACGATTAAAACCGGGTGAATCACGGCAGACAAAAAGTGCTCTCGAATGCCGGCGGCACTTTTTCAGCCGTATATTTTTAAAATAACCTCTCCTGGAGGCACGGGTCCGGGCTTAATACTAAATGGATAATAAGCATTGTTTTATTTATGATGTCGCGGAGAACGAGGGTCACCATTTGCATGTGGGCTCGGAGTGATGATAAAGCTGGAGGGGGCAGGGTTCTGCGAGCGGGAGGAGGGGGGTCACGGAAAGGTCGCGTTTAATTGCGGCACCTCGGCGAACCCCTCTGCCCCTCCAGACACCCGCGCCACGGAAAGAGAACGAGGGAGAGAGCTGTCATTCCAGACGGCACCGAAACGCCGCCCTCTCTCCACTTCCTCCCTGCGAAAAAACCGTGGCCGCTTTCATATATTTAATGGCTTTTTGATGCATAATCGATGAAACTCCCCCAATTAAATATGTAGGAAGTCCGGACCGCTGATGAGAATGAAAAAGGGGCGGCTAATGGCGCTACGTCTCGTATTGTTTATGTAGAGCCGGTTACCCCCCAAGTGTTAGCGATTTGCATAGCTTTAAATAATGTACGCCCGCGAATAATAGTTATTTTCCGGAAAACGAAAATAAAGATGACGCATTTGTGATGCTTGATAAAGTCCAGCGAAGACGGTGGGGGGGGAAGCACGTTTTTCTATTCAGCGGGGGTTTGCAAACAACTGGGAAGAACACTAGTATGGGGGGGGGGGACTCACCCGTGCTACGAGGCATGCGGAAAACATTATCAATTCACAACATTTAAATTGATAAATGCTTAGAGGCAAAGACTACAAGGGCACTTTGAAAAGCAAATAGCGACCTAGTGAAGAAATTGATTTTTTCCCCCCGAAAATGACTGCATGATGCATCATTTGACTGTGCTCTGTCCAAGTGCTTGACAGAGATAATCTCGGCAATCCCACGGGTGACCTTATCGTGCGAGGCAGGGCAGCTCTGTCTGCATGCGCCTTTGTGCATGTCAAGGTTTCTCAGGGCACCATCCTTTGGGGAGGAAAGTTTCCTGCCTCTCCATCTTGATATCGAGCCGACGTTCTTGGTGAAAGCCGGGAAAGGGAAGAGACGGGGGGGCGGCAGGGATGGGGGGGGGGGGGTGGAGGGGGCGTAGAAACATTCAAGAATCTGAAAGCATCAACAAGCATCTTAATAATTTGATGAATGAAAAATGATAAACAGATCCGCGGCGGATTGTTCGCCGACACTAGGCGAGGTGGAAATGAGCACTAAATATGAAAGAGGAGTCGAGCGCTCTGGAGGATTCCGGAGGATGGAAGAGTGGAGGGGGGAGTGGGGGGTAGAAGGGGGGTGGAGGAATGGTGTGGGGGGGGGGGCATGAAAACAGATGGGCACCAGGAACGCGTGCTCAAGGTTACTGAAAAGTTATTTGAATAGTTTTGGGGTTTGCTTGTATGTGCGTGTGTGTGTGTGTGTATCTGTCCGTGTGTGCGTCTGTGTCTGTGTGTGCAGTGACACACAGTGACAGTATAGAGCCAATCATTTCCGAGGGATAAAATGGACTGCGTCACTTGATGAGGCACTTCTGTCCCATTCATTTTTAAAATCGTAGTCAAATCAAATACCAAGGGGTCCATTTTCACAGTTAAAGATACTGGCTTATAAAAATAGATATTACAAGAGCATAATTCTCTTGTAATCATATTCCATTTGCGTGAAGCCTTGCACGTACAGTAACTGAGGAGCCGATCCAAAGCTCTGGGGTTTGCGTGGGCTGAATAGCTTAGCCAGTCCATCGAGCAACGCTTACGTCTGTGGCAGAAAAGCCTGACAAATGCAGGCTACCAGCGATGTGTTGTCACGCGTGAATGCGGGGACATTATTTAGCGCAAAAGTAAAAGCGCAACGTACGGTGCGGGGGTGAGAACAGCCACTACTAAAATGCAGAGTGGGTGATGTCTGTCCCCCGTGTCTGAGGTGCACTCTGAAACACCTGTCGTGCCTGGAACAAATTGAGTGATGACTTGTCAGCCATGGTAACATTATGACGTTGACATTTTACTTTTGGCCAGCTTTTTATCAGCGTTTCTCTGTGTCTGCGCTGAGGCGTGATGTTTGTTGCCTAAAGCCAGCCACTGAAAGCCAAGCCAAAATTTTGTCTGGTAAGCTCGATTGCATTTCCTCACGGGGTCACTGTTAGGTAGGGTTATCTGGTGGGGCTGTCACTTTCATTTCCATTTTGTGACAGGACAGCAAATCATTTATAACCTTTTTGGGTTTTTTTAATGCAGTTCACTGTAAAAAGCCTGTCTTAACAAGTATTTATTCTTCGTGTTCTAAGACTTCAAATTGTATTTTTTTTCTGTCAGGTTGAAAATATTAATGTAGCTTGGTTTAAGTTACTGTATGCTTCAAAACTCAAAAAGCCCATTGGGAAATCTTGAAATGAGTCAAACTGTCTGACCTCTTTGGCAATATTTTTATCTTATTTACCAGAAAAAGCAACATAAATACAATTTAAAATTGCATACATAAAATACATACAAGACCAAAATACATGTTGCAATACATGTTAAGTCAGTTTTTGAAGTGTTTGCTGTCACGCAGTTAAACACAGTGTTCCACAGTGTTTTCTAGGCTACGTTTGCACAGTCGGCTAGAAGACCAGCGGTTTCCCACATCACAACTTCCTAGAGTCCAAGTACTCTTATTTAATTATTAATACTCTGATATTATTTGGACAACTCTGAAATGTGAATGAGGTTCTGTCAGTGTAACACACAAACCTTTACATCTTGAGATCCAAGATGGCAGCAATTGTGACTTGATTGCTTTCCCAATGAAGGAAGTGTCTAAATAATAATGTAAACACAGCTGCATTTCTCTCGGAAATTGAATAGCGTACTGTATGCACACTGCAGTGAAAGAGGTGTCATGGCTGAATTTGGTGGAGGGTGTTCCGCCGTAATTCTTAGCGAGCCGCACTTTTGGCGTGCTTCAGCTGCGATCTCTCGGATGCTAGGATTCTCGTTTTGGTCTTGCGGTGCCTCGAAGCTTCGGTGCTCCTTTTGTTTACTTCCCCTGCTGTTTCCGCTTCTCTTTGAAAGGACATTTGACAACCACTTCAGCCATGCCTGACCGTGCCCGTTTTGGCCCAGTGAACTGATCTGGGTTTTCTGGGGGAGTCGCGGCGCGCCTTCCCCGAGATTTGGGGCCAAGACAGACAGGCAGACAGACAGAGAGACAGAGAGACAGGTGATTTATATGGGAATCCAGGCGGCCGGTCCATCGGTGTCGGATTATGATGACTCATCCCCACGAGAAGATCGAGCAGAATCTTCCCAGCAGCGCCCTCAACAGGCGAGTGCTTGGCAGTAACGACGACAAACGACCGACCAGACCGAATAGCTCAGAGCCTCTGCTCTTTTCTGCCCGTTGCCGAGCTATATTGCGCTCAGAGGCCCTCCAGAAATCCACGTTTAGCGCACAACGGCACGTTCGATGCGCACACATGACGGCATGAGAGGCGACGTTCGCCCGTCGGTCGGGCGCAACGGCCCGCTCTCACCCACCGCATCCCAGCAGGCCGTGCTGCACGGGCCTTATCGCCCAGCCGCTCTTTTGATAACCGCGTCTAACGCGCGGTTCATTTCCATCCTTCAGATCATCTCCAGACCAGATAGGGACGCTCCCCACTCAGATCTCGTTGGGTTATTTTTACCGTTTGAAGGCAGGTTCGGTCGATAGCATCTGAACCGATACAACGCGGCTTTTCACTGCTGCCTTCTCCGACCTCCACTTCTAGATTTGGAATGGGCATATCAGTGTAAAAAATTATGAACTGAAAAAAAAATTGCTTCCACCTTTTTTTTTTTATGTCGTCTTCTCCAAACGTTTGCATTTGTACATTCAAGCTCAGCTCCACTCAAATTGGCTGTCACAAAGACTCTTCACGCGCAGTTAAATAAATGCTGATATCAGAACACATGTAATGGATTCGGCAGCAGGATCCATGCATGTAGTGTGCATGCCCGGAAAGTCAATAACGCAGCCTGACAGGCTTTTGATGCTGGCATGCAAACACAGGAATCAAATGAGACACCAGGCCTCAACAGTGATCGGCCAGCATTACGTCTACCGCACTGCAATCCGAGTCCTTGTTGCTGATTAAAGGAATTACAATACAGGCTGTTATCGAAGGAGACCGCCGTTTGTTTTTTTTCTTTTTTCAAGTCGGAGATGGAGAGGTTCAGTCCCGGCCGATAAGAGTGGCACCGGTTGATCAACGCTCGCGTATGAAGGTCCGTTTTAACGCAATCGGAGGTGGATCACGATAACCGATCGAGTCTAATTAAGAAGCGGTAAAACGCTTGGCATGCGGCCTGACTGTCTCATGACTACACTGCAAAAAAACCTCTGTTTTTTACGTTTGTAGCCTTGTCATAAGTCTTTTTTTCACTCAATTAGAAAATATTAGCTTGTTATAAGCTAGTGTTTGGTTGAAGTGAAAGGTTCTTATTCCATTGGAAAATTTTGAAATAAGTCAAACTGTCGTACCTTATTGGCAATATTTTTGTCTTATTTAGCAAATACATTTCAGAAGATTTGAAGTCTCAATATAAGTACTAAAATACTTGCTGAGATTGACTTACTTTTTGTTATTTGCGGTGTACGAGGGCCCACCTCTCTTTCATCCCCAACGTAGCTCGTCTGGCAGAAGGGCTTCTGGGGCAGTTCTCCCCCACCTCGTGCGGGGAGTTGGAGGGGGGTGGGGTCAGGGGAGGGCGGAGGATAAGAGGGCACCCGCCATTCGCGGCAAATTCCGAAAGTAGGATTTACAGCGCCGTTTTAATTTAATGTTGGATGTCGAACATATAAAGAGATCAGAGTCGCGGTGGAGCTGAAAATTTAATGCCTGTTTTATTGGAGACCCGGCGAAGGGGAGCGGGCGTCGGAGGCTTGACCGAGCAGGCGGGGCGCGGTGGACAGATGAACGGGGAGTCACCCCCACAAAAAAGGCCATATTTCACAGGGGACACGAGGTGCGTCGCTATATTTTCGGGTTTTTCCGCTTTCCGGTGACTGTCTATGTGACACTTAGAGAGGACCTGGTGAAGAAGAAGACATTCTATCACCACAGCCGGCAGCCATTTTGAGCACAATAGAACACACTTATAGAACACAATTATACTGATAGCCAGGTAATGATAATGACGCAGTTTGAGGAAAACATTGTCACTGTGTTGTTAATAGTTTTGTAGTATGTATCGGTGGACAGTGGCTTTGAGGAGTAATAAACCTTGTTGAGTTTGGAGCAAGTGCATTTTGATTTCACCTAAAACCATTCAGGTGTCACAAGTGAGCTCAAAATTATGGGCTGGAACAAGTACTGAAGACAATTTTATGAATGAACGGGACGTTACACTTGGAAAAAAATTGAATTGAATTGAAGAAAAAACTGCACCGTTGTAGTGAATTTTTCATTTTTCCTTTCATTTTTTGTTCATAACTAATGAAGTGTGAAATTATGACAATTCCTGTTGGCTCTGGAAAAAAAGGTGTTTCTCCAAGTCTCGATAGGCAGTTTCTATTGCTAACAGTTGTGTTAATGTGTATGTTTTGCTGTGGAACACATGGCACACCTAACTAAAGAAAGTCTAGACACACTGTATCCACTGTCCTTTACCAAGCCAAGAAGAATATTTCATTAATATATATGTGTATATATATATACCAGTATATGCTGCATATATAATTATTCAAGCAGCAGCGCTGTGGAAAGTGCATGATAATGCTCTGTTGAATTAGTCGGATGGTTTTCTCAAACGATTCCACCTGGCTGAGGTGCTTCCTGGAGCTGAACTCGTCCATCACACATCAAGTCACCCGCTACAGCACCTTTTCTCTTGTTTATTTTTATATATATTTTTCGCCTGCCATGTGAAATCTCCGTTCTGTCATTTGGGCAGCGGTGTGGAGCTGTTTACAATTGATCTGAGGGTCACGGAGGCTTGGGGTCACTTTCCCCTCAGGACATAGCCATGTGCTCGCTCGTTGCTCCAGACGAGCCCTAGCAGTTCCTTTTTTTTGCTGAACAAACGCTCCATATCACCCTGAATATGGGCAGCTGCAAACACATATCTATTTTAATAAATAATTGTGTATCTACTCGGCGACGCATGCATCGGGTGATTTTTTTGAAACCATTACAGAACCAAATCAAATAGTTTTGCTTTGCAAAATGGTTTCCGCCTCCCGACTGTTCATACACAAAAAAAATAAATGAACACCCAGACAGAAAGATGTGGGACATTTCACCTCTTTCTTTAAGAAATGTTTTTCATTAAGTACCGTAATGCAGTTTCTGTCTTTGAGCCCAGGCCATAAACTCCAGTAATAACCTTTTAGCGGCCACCGGGTTCACACCTTACCGGTGCATTTCCACCCAGATGGCGGGGGAAAAATGTACCTGTAATCTCCCCATATATTAGGGTCTGGAAACCCATCATATAAGGATATAACAAGCTCTGATGAAGAATGGGGAGGGTTCCTATGAAGAATAATAGATGAGGCTTGACCCTCTTTGAGAGGGAGCAAAGAGTCACTGCTACCAGGTGAGGGACCTGATTCCAATTTCTCACATGGAAAAATAAGAGCTTCCTGAACGTGGAGGTGTAGGAGGGGGGGAGGGGGGCACGCAGATGAATCAATAAAATGGGCTTCAATCTTCACACTGTGTGTGTTTTTATGCGTCTGTGTGCAGGAACAAAGTTCGGATATGGACGGGAGAAAGTGGTTCTAGATCAGCGTTCCAACTCTGAGGCACCATATAACTTATGGGGCCCTGAATGCTTGTACTATAGGAGCTCCACAAAGAAGCAATTTGCTATGCAAAACTACACCAGCAATGCTAACCACAAATTTGACAAGGCAAAGTGACATTGTTTATTAATTATTGTATTATTTGGTATGCTTATTCATATTTTTTTCCTGCTCCTGCACTGATCTATACCTGCAAAAAACCGCACACTACAAAAAAGAATGTCTTAAGTGTTTTTGTCTTGCAGTGACTCTTTTTTTTCTTTCCGGTAGAAAATATTAGCTTGTTTTAAGTTACTGTTTGCTTCACCAGTGGCAATTTTTGTCTCTTTTCAGTAAAAAATACTTAATACTGTATAAGGCTAAAGTATTTGCTGTGACTGACCTTGTGCAAATGACCAGCAATGAGATTTTAGCACTAATACCGCCATAAGGTCATTTTATGCATCAATTTAACGACATGCAAATGAGGAATAGTGGTGTGTTTTTCGGCACTGCAGAAAACGGCTGAGACCTCCCGTTACACACCCCGCAAAAACACATATTTATGCATCACAAAGAAGGAGTGTGGGTTTGTGTCATAGTAAACGTTTACACCTCTCTATTCCCTACTTAATTTTCCTTCAAGCCCTATCTCGGAACGAGCGTTCTGTGCCGTTTGCCACCGAGTTTGATCTGGCCGTTTAATACAGAAACACATCTGTGTACTTCAGGTGTGGTGGGCAGACATTAAATGTCCTCGGATGCATTCCGCATAGCTCGGCCGTCTACCATAACAAAGGTTTCCTGTCACGGTGTTGACACAGGGATGCCAAGTGCATTCGTGAATAGGGAAAGAGCCAAGTCAGGTGAATTGGAGTGTCTGAAGTCTGGTCCAAAGCCAGTGAGTCATACAGACAAGGTTCCTTGCTGAAATGATGGGTAGGGAAGGAAAGGTAGTGAAATGTCATCAGGTTTTGATTTTTGTTTTAATCGTCGGTTCATAATTAACTTTTGAATTGACTTTTGCTCCCCTGTCCATATCAGCCCCAGACCATCGTGCTTCAACGCCGCTCTTTCATTTTTTAAAAGGTTTGAATGATTTGTGTTCCTTAAAAACTGTCATATGAAATTTCACGCCACAGACGCAGTGTGTCTAGACTGTGCCTCTTGGTGTCACAGAGAAATACAATCACCCGAAAACTAGTGCGTTCAGAGAAATGGCCACTGTAAAAAAGAGCCAGTGTTATAGGAGCATGGGTCTCCAGGTCTGTAATGTAATGTAGCCTCGCAATTTTTTCAAAACACTTTCATGCAGAAACCAAATGGCTTTAAAGGTGCCATATTAAATATTGCAATACTGAAATATTACCCAAATTTCATTTGTGGTTCTTTTTGTTTTATATGTTATATGCATCGTATTGTTTTATTTTAATGCTGAGCTGGCTGCTACCTTGGCTAGGTCTCTCTTGAAAACTAGACTCCAGGTCTCAATGAGACTTCCTGGTTAAATAAAGGATAAATATATATTCTTTTAGCCATCATTTACAGATGATCCAATGCAAATTATGCATTGATAAGTTGTTTATTTTCTAAATGATTTAATTTAATTATAAAATGCAGACACACTGACGGAATTAAAACCAATAGAAATCCTCTGTCCATTCCCTCACCTTACTGGGCACGATAGTTTCACGAAAACATCTGGTTTAGTGGGTCTGTCTCTGTGGCATTCTGCAGATGCCAGAGCCCTCGATTCACACCATAAGTCCCTCACCTGAGGAGCTTCCCAGGTTCCCTGTGGAAGGAACGGCATTTCGTATCAGGTCACCCAGCTGCTCCAGTAGTCCCTCTCCACACCCAGGGCAGGAAGAGCAGGACTAGAGGGTCTGCCCGCGCGGTGGCCCACAGAGCCATAATGGCTGCTAGAAAGGCGCATATATATGTCACATAACTCATGAATATTATTAATACAGTTATCAGGCTTTGTTTACTTTAGCTTTACAAATGAGAGCTAATTACTCTGACTTAATGATGCCTCTTATTGGCGCTACCTCCATATTGCGACCACGGGGAGATAGCGGGGGGAAATTTGCTTAGAGGATTTCGCAAAATGTCACCGGCGCTTTGTGTACGAGGATGATAACTTAATCCATCCATTATCATGTGAAACACCTGCAGCGATGTGCCACAGTCTCAGGACCAGGCCATAGATAATTAGTAATGAATCAATACTCAGAATTGTGGGAGGGGGAGGTTGTTCGGAGACAGTTGCCCCAAGTGAAAATGCCCCGCCACATAAAACCTTAAAATAAACAGGGAGGGAGTGAGGGATGGAAGGTGTTCCCCCCACCCCCCCGACCAGGTTTCAATGTGGCCGCTTTGTTCGGCGGGGCTGATATCTCCTCCCCATCCATCGACTGTTGTCCTTATATGAATACATTAAGAAAGAGGGATGCGCGGAGTGGTATCTGCCACCGAGCCGGCCTGTTTTTAATACCAGTCCATTCATCAGCCAGAAGTGGGTGGAAAGGTATGGTGGCTCCATAATTTGCTTTATTGATAACTGGTAAGTTTGCTGAACGGGAGAGTGCTGAAAGGGCAAAATCGGGATACGGTCCTAGTTATTGTTGCCTCTGAGCCCGAAGGGCCCTGTCCACATCCTGGAGGGTTCTGGTACCGCTGGTTCCACCTCCGCATTTAGAACTCCATTCAGTTAATCATCATTGCCGTGGTGGTTCCAGTTTAAATCTTCTGCCAGTTAGATGAGTAGGTCATTAAAAGATGGCTGAAAAGCCTGCTGAGGGAGAGAGCTCTCGAAATGGCAGAGCCGTGGTCTCTCGCTAATCTAAGGCAGCGGTATTCACTTTTGTCCTTGGAGAATCACAAGGTGTGCAGGTCATTGTTGTTACTCAGCTCATAATTTATTAATTAACACAGTTTATTACTCAGTTAATTCACCTCACCTGGCTCCTTGGGTCTAAATTGGTTGTGCCTCTCCAAGGGCAAGAGTGAATACCGCTTCTCTAAGGCACGGATTTGACCGGGAATATGACTCTCAAGGTCGCTCTGAGCTTTGACCAAGAAAGCGTGATGAAAACGAGGGGAGTGGAGAAGACCTGGGTGAAATATGTAATTGCTTTGGAATCAAAAACTTTTCTATGCTTTACCGAACTTGTCCGGTGTATTACATTAACGGTATTGGAACCGACTGTATGAAATGCCCCTCAAAGAGGGCAAACCCAGCCTTCTGCTCCTCGTAGTTGGTTCAGTTGCACCAAATTCAGTCGGGCCCAGAAAAGTTTTTGAATCAATTGCATATTTCACCCCAGTCTGATACAGAGATACGGCAGTGTAGACGGTGCCTTTGACGACAACAAGAAAAGTTCCTCAGATGTAAATTACCGGCCCTTGGCAAAAGACAAATTTATGTCCCCGTCACCGATTCGACCACGAAGAGCGGAAGGTGAGTCCGGCCCCATCCCCATTCGTCAGCCACCGCCAGCGTTGACACGCCCACCCGCCGCTTAGCTGCGCCTGCCCGTACCACGGCCCCCGCCAGGCCGGCGGACGGCCAGAAAAACGTCTCTCACTCGAAAAAAAACTAATGAAGGACAGGCCTCGCTTTCTCCCGAGTCCATTTTTAAACCGTAACCTTCAGAGACTAGCGCTCCGGCGTGATGTATGACACCGCCGTCCCCAGTCGAGGGGAGGCGACGCGGATTCGAAAAGCCCCCGTTCGCCGTATCGAGTGAGAGCCCAGCGCGCCGGCGATGCTTCAAAGGACATCTCATTCCGTGGCGAGTAAGGCGGGATAAAGAGGTGGGATAAAGAAATGGGATCGCACACGGCCAGCTGGTAATGGTGTTCCAGCACTTAAGACCTCCCTTCATTTAAGTGCAAATGGGAGTCGTCTTTGGAAAGACCAGGCGGCCTCTTCTCAGTGCCTCTCAAGCCCATTGTCATCGCTGGTAATCCCTTTGTTAAAGAAAGACAAAAAAAATCCTGAAACATTTAGTTTGCGAGTGCGATACTACACATCTGTAGACGGATCGCGCGTTCTCCCCCCCCCCAACCTTCACCGTTTTATTCACCGTAAAGCCAGGCTTGTACCATTTAAAGCGTGCTACGCCTCTCGTTGTAAATGGATCGTTCGGTTTGAAACCCCGAGTGCTGGTGCGGTGTTGTCCTTTGAAGCTGACAAATGTTTCGATCCCCTATGCCCATACTGTATGGTGCCTGGTGTAAGCGTTGGTACTTTGACAGGTGTGGCGCATTTAAATTCTCATGTTCCAATCATATCAGTGTTATACGCGTGGAGCTAGTTCTTTTCCCTGGGTTCCTCTGTCATGTCTGTCATGTCATGGTTGGTTTTGTTTTTACCTAGAGGGAATGGGCTCTAAATATTTGTTTTCTGCCTGCGGGGGGAATCTCAATCTTTGAGTCATTTTAAGTGTCACACCGTTGACACTTTGTTTTGTTTTGCAAACTGATATCCCAAGACTGTAAGCGAATGGCTGTGATTCGCCTGTTTACCTTGCGTACAACTGAGGATTTTAAAATGGCCTCAATTAATACGGGTTGCCAAATAGCGATCCGTCCTGTGATGGACTCGGCCCCAGACAAACGCAAACCGAGTAAGCACAACTGTTTACCTGAGAAGGGCAAGGTGACAGCCAATTCAGTTCGTGTAAACACGTCAAATTTGATGCCGCTGCGTAGCTTCTTGGGTAATTCCTCTGTTTTGCAGTCCCTCGGTGGAGAAAAGTTTCTCGCCTTTTAGGGTTGTGGGGTGGAACCTTGCCTGAAGGCCTTGATACAGTGCATATAAATGCTCATGCATTTCGTTACAGCACTGTAATTTCACAGAACATTCCAGAAGCCAGGCCCAGTAATGTTTTAAAAACTGATTTTGTGGGGGTGGGTGTAATATGAAATTATTAGGGAGGAGGGGGGGAGCTTCTAGTCACTCATTCTTCCACCCCCCCACCTTACTAATATTGACATAGCTCCATGTTATTTTTACAGCAATATAGATTGATCTTATACTGCCACATGCCACCTAGGGTCAGATGAGGGTGTGTACATGCTGTAGTTCCAGCTCAGGACCCCTATAGTTTCATTTCGGCAGAGAAAATCGATGCCAAAGTGCGGTGGCCAACCTTTGCTTTCAGTGAAAATGAATAGCTGTATTAACAGCACTGATTATCATGGCATTTCAGAGCAGTGAGCAGCATGGGTCCGGATCAATATCCTTTTAATGGGACACAGAGAGAGTCTCCAGAAACGTTGCTCGCTTTTTTCCTATTTGTTCCCAGACTACAGGAAACGCGGGAGCCAATAAGCACTACAAAGTCGACAGAAGCATTTGCATTTTCTATATACCCATGTAGCGTGTTCAGTAATTGAGAATAAATTGAACGTCACCTAAAAGGACCCAAAAGCTTTATCTACATTAAAGAACCCTGTTCTGTGACAAAAAAAGAGAAAGATATTTTATTTGCTTTTTTTTTTTTTGGTCTTTGACGGGGAAACTGGAGTCGCCTCTGCTTTTGAAGCTCCTCTTCATATCATATCCCAGACAGGAGACAGCCTTGATGGAGGGAGGGGATGGTAAAGGGTGTGGGGGGGGAGGGGGTCTTCGCGGTGGAGTGATTGTTTTGTTTTATTTCATTAAATTGTTTTATTTCATTGGAACACGTTTCTCATTCCGCTGGATTCTGGTTCGCTCGGCTGCGGAATGGAAGCTGCAAGCTGATATGATGTTTCCTCGCTCGTGGCGTGGCCTAGCTCTGCTGCTAACTGTAATTTACTTTTCTGTCTCCGTCGCCCCTAGTCTCCCCTTGCCTCCAGTTGTTGAATGATGTGCTAATCCATTATATTCTTCAGACAAGTGTATCGACCAGTATAAACAGACTGCAGGGCACAAACCTAAATGAAAGCCGTAGTTTCCCCCTGAATCATTTAAGCAGCTCCCGCAGCAAACGCGAGGCACATAACAGCCTTTTTTTTTCCTGCCTGCTGAATATACATTAAGAAGCCATTAAAGCTGCCTGTAAAGGCCGGCCAAGGAGAACGAGGAGCCCTTTGGAGTCCCTACCTCAGCCCTCCCCTTGTCAGGTGTCCACCTCCCCTCAGCCCCCCCCTCCCGGCCTCCCTCCCTCCCTCCCCGCCGCATCCTCTCTCAGACCCTTGTATTCCCAGAGTCCCCTGAAATACATTGATCCCCACATTCGATTCCCCATCTGCCCCATCTCTCTTTTATGGTTTTTGCTTAACCGGGGGTCCAGATGCCGAGTTTAAAAAACGCAACCGATCGCGGTGTTCAGAGATGTCTTTTATGCTACTGGGGGCCGGGGGGTGAGGTTGGGTTGCGGTGGGGGTGAGGGTTGCAGATACTGACGTGAAAGTTGAAGAGAACAGGAAAATATCGGAAATGTACGAAGGGGGAAATGAAGGGAAGTCCCCGGTGGACGGAAATCACAGCTTTGCGCAACAGTAAAACACTGTTCCCTATCACCTTTCAAGCAAAGGCGGTGCCGTGTTTCTGCTGTGCTGTGTTTCTGCTGTTGAGGAATCTAGAAGAAGTGCGTGAGGGCGGTTCAGTTGTAATTCCGGTGTTTTCTTTAACCGCTGTCTAGACAGGTGGATCTGGCAGTGGGGTGGCCGGGACTGCTCCCTGCCAATTCGGCCTATTTGTTTGTCCGTGTCTGTGCTTGTGTCTGTTTGTTTGTCTTGGTGTGTGTGTGTGTGTGTGTGTGTGTGTGTGTGTATGTATTTGTACATACGGCCATGCGTGTATGTGTGAATGCATGTGAAAGAGTGAGACGGAAGGAAAGAGAGAGAGTGAGAGACTGTACGTGTCTGTTAGCCAGGCAGAAGCTTAACTGCTGGCCTTCATCAGGGCTGTTTGAATATTTCAGTGTGCACTTTAGGCTCTGAGGAGTCAGGCTCATGCAGTCTCAGTAAATAAATGACTTTGTGTGAGATCTAATTAATCTAGGAGCCCACTGGCTTCTGTAGTAGGGGTTCTAAACCTGTGTCTATACACATGTGATCCCTGACTAAACAGGAATTTTATATGACCCTTGTTGCAAAATATTGTCTTCTGTGTATTGTCAATATGCTCATAGTGTTCATCGTATATGTTATCTCTTGCATGGTGTGAAAATGGTGTGAAATATTTTAAATGAAATGAAATATTTTATAAACAGGGCTGACAGTGGTATTTGTGAGAGATTATTTTTACTCTATTAATCAAAGAAACCAGAACACAATATGGTACCGACATGGTTTTTTTAATTTCTTTTTTCTTTTTAATTTACACTTGGATGCAAATGAAGTGCCTGACCTGAACAAGTTGTCCTTGTGTAAAAGACACTGCTTGAAATATGCAAGGCCTTTTCTATACACACATGACAACTCCCCTCTCCCTCATGCTTAATGTGCTAGTCAGCCCTGACCTACTGGTCCAGCTCATTTCCAACCGCACGGAATCCGTGTTTATAGTTCACTCGGCAGCTTCAGAGGGAAAATATCGATCACGGATTTTGTTTACTTTCTTGTGCGTCCGGGCCGTTGCACAGCTTTTCCAGCAGAAATTTCAGGTGCCATTTTAAATGTCTTCATAACCGCGGCAGCGAATCAAAATCCGCAAACCGTTTCTGTTTTCTCTTACATTCTCCCCATTCTGAATGAGCTTTTGAAGTGCATAGCCGCTCTTTTATTGTCCGTTTGATTAAGTGATCGAACTGCCTTTCCGAAATTGTGAATGACGCTCTCTTGGCGCACTGCGCCTCTTTCCGCCGGTTAGGATGCGAGTTCCCCTTTGAGCCGTAGCGTCGGGGCCCCCTTCCAGTCCTCACAATCGATAACGCAGCATCCATTGGTCGAAAAGTCCCCAGACGGGCGGTTCAGAGAGCTGATGTCGAACAGTCGTAATTGCGGAGGGGGGAAATTACTCTGCGGTACGTCTCTCTTTTTTTCCCGCCTTTTTTGCAGCGGCACTTCACCATTTTGTAAGAGTTAATAACGTGCGGCTTTGGAACCCAGCGATTTGCTTTGACACCACCATTAATTATTTGCTAATTAAGACATGTACGCTGATTCATTCATTAAGTGGCACGGGCCCCTCGCAGCCCCACTGAAGCTCGCACGGATCCCTTTTTAAGTATTATTGCTTTTTAAAAAATTCATTAATACACTCCCCTCGCTCTGTGTGGCCGTGTGCTTTAGGTCTCGCCAGTCAGAGGCTCCTGACTCAGAGACCCTGGGAGGCCGGCTCTCCTCTCCTCTCTTCCCACACAGACTCGATGGGAGTGCTTCCCTATTGAAGTCTCTCTGCTCTGTAGACGCCCCTTTCCTGCAGGCACTGGGTCGGTTGGCATGATGAAGAAGTGATTGAACAACTGCACCATATTATTATTATTAGTAGTAGTAGTAGAAGCAGTAGTAGTAGTGGTAGTCATTGTAGTAGCAGTTGTAGTAGTGCTGGCAATAGTGGTGGTAGTAGTCGTGGTAGTAGTAGTAGGAGTAGGAACTGTAGTCGTAGTAGTCATGGTGGTGGTAGTAGTTATAGTAGTAGTAGTGGTGGTGGTAGAGGTAGTGGTGTTGGTAGTCATGGTTGTATTCATTGTAACTCATTTATACATTTAACATTTTGCATTTAATATTTGTTACATATCCATTTTTGCAAGGTTACTGATGAAATTCAGGCTCAAGTTCAGCTACTGTACAGTGGCGGTGTTTATTCTGGTAGTGAGACCCACAGCCCACAGCTCACAACCCCAGTTTATTCGCCACTGAGCCATTCCGCGGCCCTAAAACGTGAGCTACTGCTACCTCGGCTCTCTCACCTCCCTCTGCCAAAGTTTATTAGCTTATATTAATTTAAGGTGAACTAAATAACCAACACATACTGTAGATCAAAGCTTAAAAGCAGCCCCATCCCCATATGTGTGCATGGGGAGGTGGAGGAAGCTGGGGGGGGGGGGGGGGGTCGGAGGGCGGGGCTTTTTTTTTCTGGATGTTTCCCCTGCTGCCCCCCCCCCTCCCCCCTCCCCCCTCCATCTCTCTCTCTCTCTCTCTCTCTCTGGAGAGACCCTTGTTTAGAGGAAGCGGAATGAATTATTTCGCAGTGGGGGCCATTGGCAGATGGGCAATAAAGTCTTCAGCGGAACGAACGGGGCACGCTCGGTGTGCCAGACCATGCTAAACCCTCTAATCAGCCCCATCAGTCAGCCCCACAGGGAAGACGAGAGAGACCATTCAGTATGTAACCACCGAGCCCACACTCCCCGCTCCTGTATTAGGGTCTGTTTGTCAGAGAAACACAAAATGGAGGGGGGGGGAGAAAAGACCTAACCCTTGGTACCTCCTTCCCCCAGCTCCCCCTTCATAAGACAAGCGAAAATATGTTTAAAGCCTATTATTCATACAAAATTCATGACTTGGACTTCCTTTGCTCCCCAAAAACCCATTTTGCCCTGGACAAATGTATTTACCCAGCAAAGGAAACAGCTGTATTGAGATTAACATAAATCGGCAGTTTGTTAGAGCATGTTTAACAGTGCATTAACAAATATTGCTGCTTTAATGAGTTGCTAAGTAATTGCGTTCCTGCCCCTGAATGCAAACAGTCCATTACCTACAACTGTCTGGTTTTTAATCCTAAAATGTGAACTTGGAGTCCCCTGGCTGCAGATTAAAGGAGAGCTCCTTTGCTCTTTGACACGCTTTAAGATATGTATCAGTACTTAAATGCACAACGGAGCATTCCCAACAACATCCTGCACTGTAAGTGTACTACTCTACCTTCTTCTTTTGGAAAAGCCCTTCCTTCTGTACCAACCAGAGCTTTCCATTCAAATTAATTTAACTGAAATTGAACAAATTTTACTTCGTTACGGACCTAGGTGAAATACGTAATTGTTTTGGATTCAAATACTTTTCTGTGCTTGATTGTTCTTGCCTGCTGCCAACCAAGAGGACCAGAAGGTGAGGTTTGCACTTTTTGAGAGTATTTCATAGGTTTCAATACACCAGACAAGCTGAGTAAAGCATAGAAATGTATTTGAATCCAAAACAATTAGGTATTTGACCCAGGCCTGCTTTGTTATAAAGTGATTCAGACCACTGAAAGACACCAGAGATAATGTAGAGGACTTTAGTCTCTTAAGTTTTTTGCTTGCTGCTTTCCGTGTCTGAAAGGTTTCATGGGTCATGTTCGTCTTGGGTCCAAGGCACCAGCTTTGAGGGTGTACTACTCAATGACACCTCCTGCTGCTGCCTACTTGCAAACTACCCTCTCCTGATGTTCGGAAGCTCCGGAAAGATCTATATGTGATCTTAATAGACGCTGCTGAGAAGGTGACAGCCCAGCTGATAATATTTCAGCAGTTATCGTTCTGCGCAATGTTTCAGGATAATCTTTCACTGGAACAGGCAAGGCTGCACTAGAGCCATATATATGGAAAGCACTGAAGTGGAAAAATATGAGTTTACACAAAAGCAGGCCGAGAAATTAAGGAGGAATTTATTTTCTTATCTCCCCCACAATTCATTGCTTTCTGGTCTGTCACAGAATGTGTTGTCAGTGGAGACTAATGGTGTGTCTGGAGCGGAGACGGTGGAAGGTTGTCGACATAAATAATCAACTTGTTCTTTCCACAAAGCAATCTGGGAGATCTTAAATTGAAAACAAATAATCATTTCAGATACTCACTTAATTTCAATAGCGTGCTTTTTAGATTGTGAGAGTTTTGTACAAACAGTGAGCAAATTGGTTGCTAAACCTCATCCCAGTTATTCACATTACATTTGTGTAATCTTAACTCATACATTAAATTGTTTTCAGAAACCTTTGTCCAGGCTGGACTGTTTTGTGTCTGGAGAAATGTGTAAAGTGGTCTGCTGAAATATTTTGGCCATGGGACTGCTGGATAGCTAATTTGGTTAAGACGCCAAGCTGTGGTACACGGATAAGCCCCACGGTCTTAGAGCAAATCCAGACCTTGCTACTGCCATCTGTGGCTGGTAGATCCATAGGGCGATTGCATTACACAGGGTATAAGTGCATTCATTTGGTAGGGGTCAGCGTTCAATGCTCTAAAGCAACCCCTGCTGGTTGATTGGGTGACCGTGGACTGAACTTCAAAAGTCTTCCTCCATCTCTACTCTGTGTGAGCTTACATGTAGCTGTAGTATGTAGTATGAAAGTAAGCTGACTAGTGACACCACAAATTTCTGAGAGGAGACCCATACTGTAGATGTCTATACTCCCGATTCGGCATGAATGCAGGGTTTGTGTATTAATGCAGCTGCAGTCGCAGATAGTCGGCCATTTTAAATTAGGGTGGGAATTGAACATGCTCAACCCCACATTAGGTGCCAAATTCATTTTTTTAAAATCATCATACATTTAAAAATGTAGAAATATGTAGACCATGGCATGATATATAAAGTAACAGAACATTTCCATTCATCACGCTGAAAGTCAGTTCTTTTTTTATTTATATAACTACCATCTCTATAATTAGTATCTCTTCCCCTCCAGATTAGAGCGTAATTTGAAACCCTCAAAAAATGTGTAGACTAAGCTTCTATTCCAGAGACGAAAGTAGCGGGATTTATAGCTCGCGTTTGAACTGTGAAGTGTTGTTAGTGTAAAAGTTAGAGTGGCTCATCGCAAAAGGGCAAAAAAAGAAATCCTCCTGGAAAGAAAATGCAAGTTGAGTCCCAGCTCGGCAGACTTCACTCTCTTTGTTAAAAGCACCTTGATCCAATGACAGCGCCTTTGTTGTGTACACATAGCAGCGTCATGGAGCCTTCAACGTTCCCCATTCCCACACATCCTTAAGAGATTAGAGCAGGAGTGAACTTGGGAGAAAATGTGGAAGAAACTGAAATAACCTCTAAAAAATCTGGGACAACGTGAATTGGAAGTGGATGTGAGGTAGGAGGGCAGGGGGAGAGAGGTTGGGTTTTTTTTTTTTCTCTTTCTGAAGATATTATTTTCAGTGCAAATAAAATACTCTCTTCCCCCCCCCCCCTCTCCCCTGTTTTGAAGTGTCAGGAGATAGCAGAGTCGGGGAACATAAAGTTAGCGGTTTTGGTGTACTTGGCAAGGTCATCTTTAACCGCGGAACGTATGGATCCTGAGGGACAAGGCTCAGTCAGTCGTATCTAGACTAATAATCCGAGAGGGGTGGAACTGGAGGCCGGACTTGCCCTGCTATTAAATTAATTGCCCTAACATACCCCCCTCCCCCTGTGCCCACAGACAATACTGAGCAGGGAAGGGATGCTCCCAAAGCTCAGAGCTGCGTTGTAAAGGGAGAGGTTCTCCCCCCGTTTATTTACGTGTAGCATTTCATAAAGTAATCCTTTTAAACAAAAAAACAAAAAGGCGAGATTTGCATTGGCGTAGTCTATTGTGTATACAGTTCAAGTGTCTTTAGGTGCTGGGTGCATATTGATGTGTTCTCTCATTAATGAACCTCCAATTCATGGTCTGCGCTCTTAAATAGCAGTTTTTTTACCCCCCTTTACCTATGGTGCTTATGTCTTGTGTGGATTTTACCAACGACCTCAAAGTGAAGTTGTTGGTTGTGTTTGGGGTGTCGGGGGGGTTTTGGCGAACCTCAATCAAAGCCGAGCAAGGTCTGAAAAGGTGGCGCTGGCGGTATCTTGTAAATCTCCGAGGCTGTGGGCGAGCAATGTGCAGACATGTGTTTATTAGCCCTCACAGGCTTATTAGCTTTTAGTGGCACAGGATTTTGTGTTAGCCACACTGAATGCTTAAAACTGGCTTTTAAGACTAACGTTATTATGAATGCTCTCAGCATTTGGACGATACATTTCTGTTATTTATGCCATGGCTTCCACATTTGTGTAAACATAAAATCTCATGCTTTATTACTTCCCTTTTGCACCCGCCGCCTTGACCCTAGTCATCGTAAATTGAGAAATAGTGGGGAACTAATGGAGACAGATGGGAATATGGCATGCCATTTACTCAAATTGGTGAAGTAATTAACCTCGAGGTGCTTCGGTTTGCAAGAAAAATTGTTGGAATATCTCGGGGAGCCCGATAAACAGACTCCCAGCTTAACCGCTTCTGACAACTGCATCATAAACTAGACTCATTCTGTTCAATTGACCTGTCAACATCTCAAGACCAAATAAAGATTTGTATTACAATGTACTTGGGGAAGAGGGAGAAGAGAGATACAGCGAGGCACATGCAGCGAGAGAGAGGGAGAGAGAGATAGAGAGGCAGAGAGAGAGAGAGAGAGAGGGAGGGACAGAAAGAAAGAGATAGAGAGAGGGGGGAGCGAGAGAGGGAGGGCCAGAGAGAAAGAGAGAAAGAGAGAGAGGGAGAGAGAGAGAATTGCAACGGCCACTTCGTTTGAAGCCAAATGGGGTTCTTTTTTTTTTCTCCTCGTTGATGTGGTGGCGGCTAGCATTCCTGTCTTCTGTCATTACAGCCTGTACAAATCTGCCAGGGTGCATGGTGTGACAGCTTTGTGACAGCAGATGGGAGGCGATTGGCTATGCGGAGAGGAACAAGGAGCATCCTGGCTCTGTGACCGGGCTGGGTGGAGGGACCAAAACTCTGTGCACATGCACACACACGCTCATGGGCGCACGCATTCACACTCACATATACATGCATGCCCTTCTCACCTTATTCCATCTGAGCATAGTCAGCAAGGAAATGCATGCAATTGCACATTCTCCATTATAAACTGCCTACCAGATTTGCTGGTTTATACATGGCATTCTATGGTATGACACCCTACAGTAGTAAAGCTAGATTTAGAAGACACTCCCACCTTTATGAATGCATGTACAAATTGAATCATGACTTTGTATGATTTAAGAATTCAGTTGGAACAGTGCCAGGAGAAGTTGTTTTATTGTTTACATACATTTTTAAAAACTACATTCAGTGTTTTAAAGTACTTTTATTCAAAGTTCCAGCCCTGACAATTCAATTGTCCATCGTTTAACATTGATGGAATATCAGTAGGTGTACGGCACTTGAAGTGCAGAAAGAATGTTCTATTCCTTGGTCGCTTTCTTGTAATATGGATTAGAATAGAATACCCTTTCTCATGTACTGTGGTCACTGTCATGTGCAGTGCCATGTTGTCCATGGTGCTGCTATTCTGGAACTGGTAATTTGCTAGAAGAACCCCCCCCCCCCCCCCCCAATTATTTTGGCTGTGCCTGGCGGCCAATACAGAATCAGTAACCAGATTCATAAATTCTCAATAAAGTAAAAAAAAAAAAGCTACTGGAGGTCTTTATTGAACATAATTATCACCCCCCAAAGCCATGTACTCTTTAATTCAATTTACTGCTCTGCAGCCTCCCATGCGCCAAACCTCAGAACAGAACTCAGTTGATTTCTCCCCTGCTCCCTCTCCGTCTCGGATCAGGACCGAACGCACCTAAACAACGACAGCCGCCACGCATTCCAAATGTTTTTCATGCCTCCTTGGCTCCGACTTGCCAATCCGCCGCCGCTCCCCCCCCCCGCCTCCACCGAACCGTTCACTTTCGCCTCGATCCGAACGCAGAAAGACCGCCGTTTTATAGCGCAGATTTTCATCCCCGCAGATGCCGGTTCGAAAAAAAAAAAAGCGCAAAACAATAAAATTTATGCCCTGGCAAACAGCCTAGCCGGTGTTTATTTATGTAAGCGTAATTTAGAAAGCAAGGCCATCTTTTTAGTGTCAACAAGGGTGCAGCAACCGACGGCGTGCTAGCCATCATCCCATCTAACACGGGCTGTTCTTCGCCGAGGTCTCCTCCCTTTGTGCGGAGACCGGATCCCTCCTGGAGCACTTTGAGCCTGGGTTTGCGCCGCCGTACGGCTCCTCCGTTAGCCCCTGCCCGAGCCTTGGTCCCATACGTACGATTTGCATTTATTGTATTGACAGCAGGTGAAAGTGATAAGCGGCACAAGGTAGAAACGAGGAGGGAGGGAGGTTAGGGAGTCAGAGATTTGACACGTTTTCCTAGTACGTGACAAGTGATCTGACAGTGACAGGTGATTTGGGTCTACCTCTAATAAGTGAATTAATCGGAGGTAAAACATAGCGATCTGTCATGTTCTCCGATACCTTAACAGCTGGCTGGCTTGTCCTTTGGTGACAAGCTAGTTTGTCCTGTGCAAATCTTCTGTCACCCAAAAAACCGAGGCGAGGCGTCGGGAAAGAAAATTACGCGGCCGCGGCGGAGCGAGTGAGGAATTTCTTGTCAGACGTAGCCAGCTGTGCCAATAATATTATCTTCAGTAGCATTAATCACATTCCCTCCTCCCGGCGCCACCCCTGTCCCCGGCAGCTCCCGCGGGAACCTGTCAAAAGTTGCGTGGGATCGCCAACAGCGTCCCCCCACCTGAAAGAGCGTGGCGCACTTGATAAATGAGAGGCCTCGTCACACACCTGGAGGACTTTGGCGAAGTCATTACCAGCTCAAATAAATTAAACCCTTTGATAGGGAATTGGCAGATCGTTACCGGCCCTGGCAATAAAGTAAAAAAAACTAAAGCGAAAAATGCTATTGTGCATTTTTATCTCCCCGGCATTGTTCGCGAGTAGCGTGGCTTATCTGTCACCGTAGCGTCCGTGCCACACAGAGAGATAGGGCCGAGGGCTTTTGACGTACTGGAGGGCTTCTGGGCCACTCTTTTAGCTGCCACGTGCCCTCTGCAGTGAATTGCTTTCAGGTGCAGACATGTAGGCCTCAATAATCCAGATGAATAACAAAAATATTATTATCCTGTTTGGATACCAACACTTCCCCATATCAAGCTTTGTTTCTATCCCAATTTCTATCGCAACATAACTTTTTTCACAACATAACTTAATAATGACTAGTTGGGCCGTTCAGCCCGAAACATACCCTACCATCAAAGTGTACCTTATGCTTACCTAGAAACTAGATGGTATCTAGCAGTGTACCAATCCTGGTCTTAAGACATGCCAGAGTCTCTGCCTCCACAACATGACCTTGCAAGCTATTCCACACAGTGATGTCTGTATGGAATTTATCTTTTGCTGATTTCCATTGAATTCCCCTTCGTTCTGCTAACAGAACACCCAGAAAGGTGTTTCTACTCCCATCCCATCACTGTAATGCTGTAAAACTATCCATCCAGAAGAGGGTGGACGAGCATGGTGAGTCTCCTGTGGTGGGAACTGTGAGCCGCTGCTTCTTTTCGCACTGCAGCCCTCCAGCTGAGCTTGCAGATGTTGCTCTATGGGATTCAATTTCATGCGCAGCTGGCAAAGGCGGACTACCGACCTGCCATCATCCAGAGAAGCTCCTCTTGTACAGCGAAACAGGAGAAATCCTGCAGACTGAAACCCTCCCTCCCTTGCCAGGTGCGCATCACTCTACATGGCACCGTGATAGTTCGGACTATGGGGTGCCCCACCCAGGCAGCATCAGTCGCACATTTTCCAGAATGTTCCCTTTCATCCTTGCAAGTCCGTTGAGGTAGTGTCGGCAAGAGTCCCAACAGACTGTCTGCTTTCAAGTAAATACTCAAGTAATTTTTTAAACATAGGGATTAGATTGCTTTGTCTACCAACGTGCAACACACATTTGCTTTTGAAGGCATTTCTGCTCCCCAGTCCCATGTGGTTATCATGTGTGAGATGTCACCACATGCCATCAGCGGAGCCAAGAGCAGGGGGCATGGTGGCTGCAATCTACAGGAAGGCTTCACCAGTTATCAAGGTCAAACCCGTTATCAAGGGCAGCTTGTGACTGTGAAAATAACCTTTTCTAGATGAGTTAACGGCATTAAGCTCATGGCCCAGTTTTACTCTGAATGAATTTTTATCACCGGCCAGGGAAGACTAGTATGGAGAAAGGAATCGTTTAGGCTAAGGATTAACAAAAAAAACATATCTTAAAAAAGTTGAATCAGGGGGATTTTTGGGGTCTGCGGATGGGGGGTGTGGGGCTGAGGTTGAAATTATTTTTAAAACATACACATACGTGCACATTGCTGTCTCAAAGCTTCCCTCATCTGGCCAACTGTGTGAAATTTCTGACTGTCTTTGTAATGAAAGCTGGATTATTCATTGTGCTGGGAAAGTTTAGCTTCCCTTTGAGGGTAATATCTGGGTATTACACTTGAAAGGAGATTGGGCTTCTGACATGTATTTAGGCTTCTGGGAAAGTAAAGGCCTAGAGGCAAATGACTCACTAGTCAGAATATAAAACAACCTGCGCACCACTGGCACAAAGCGGGGGCCAGCTCGACAGCTGGCCGCAGAACACAGATGCACCTTGGCCATGGCGTAGACACAACAACAGAGTATGGAACAACAAGCACAGGAAAATAAGCGCTAAATATGTAACAGATTCATCAGACAACACAAACACATCAAAGCCAGCAACAAAAACAGCTAAATCACCACAGACAAAACAAACATATTGTACCAAAGCAAAATATAAATGTTACAAATTCACCAGACACAATAAACACACCAGGACAAAGCAATACAAGTACTGTAAATAGAGCACAGACATGCTAAAGCAAACATAAACCACAGACACCAAAACATGTTGTGCACAAGTAGCAATCCTATTGTAGCTGCGCTGCAGTGAACAAGGTTTTTGTACAGTATGAATTCACTCCTTTGTCTACTGTGACAAACAGATGGCCCTCTGAGCCACTAGCAAAATTTCAAACAAAAGCCTTGTACATCGACTGGACATTACACACACACTGTGGTCCATAGCTATTTGAATGGCGACACATTTTTGTGTGGTTTTGCCTCTGTACTTCAGCACATTTGACAAAATATTTTAATGAAAATGAAACCATGAATATAAGGTTAAAATGCTGACTCTCATTTGAGGGTGTATGCATCCATGTTGGGTGATCTGTGTAGGAATGGCAGCCATTTTTAGACTATATGTATTCCTTCCATTTCTTGCCCAACCGTGTGTTGTATCACTAGTGCACAAGAAAGCTAACAAAATGTCTACAGTTGATTCTAGGTGTGGCATTTGTATTTGGAGTCCATTGCTGTTGTCTCAATATGAGGACCAAGTAAGTGTCAATGCCAGTAAAGCAGGCCATCGTGGAGTAAAAAATAAGAATACATTGATCAGAGACGTAGCCAAAACTTGGTTTGATACATTGTGAAGAAGCAAGAATGCACTGGTGAGCTCAGCAATATCAAACAACGTGGTAGACCTCAGAAAACCACTGTAGTGGATAACTGAAGAATACTTTCAATTGTGAAGGAAAATTCAATGTCAAACCGAGACAGAAAACTCGTAGGCATAGACGTGTCAAAGAGTACCATAAAGAGATATTTACACCAGGATAACCTGAGAGGGTTCACTGCAAGATTAAAAAAAGTTTGCAAAAAAGTACATTTAAAAACCTGTACAGTCCTGGAACAAAGACTTATGGAGAGATCACATGAGTATTAACCTAATGCCAAAGTGATGGAAAGAGGAAAGTGGAGAGAAAAAAACGCTCCTTATTTCACTGTAATACTGTATATTTTATGTATCTTCTTTTTGGTTGTCATGGTGACACTGTGAAGGCTGACGCCTGCCTGGTATATGGCATTTCCAAATTATTATTATGATTAATTGTGCTAATCAACTGCAAAAACAAAAAAGTATTTTGGTCTTGTATTTAGACTTAAAACTTCATTTCTATTAGATATCTGCACAATAACAAGCTTCTCAATGATTTCAGTGATCTCAAACATTTCAGCATTTGCCAATGGGGAAAGCTAAGCAAAAACATAAAACAAGATCATATTTACTACTTGAGAGAAAAAAAAATGTTTTATCATCATTTGTCTCTTTACTCATTACAGATATTTTTGCAGTGTGTTTATATAGTGCCTACCTTGTCTGTTCAAGGACCTGTAATCACTTTTTTGTTGGGGTGGGTTGGAGGGTGGAGTGAGGGGAGGGGTTTACCTCAACCACCTCCAGGTGTCGCATGGCAGCCATTTTACACCAGTTCACTCACTACATATAAACCGAAATGGAGAGAGAAGGGTTTTGTTTACTCAGATAAACCGGGGTGTGGTCAGGGTAGATGGTCAGTTGCAGAGACCCAGAATGGAAATTTTGGACTGGAACCCTCTCAGCCACCTACTTCGAGTGCCAGAAGCGCCGGAAGGACAAATTGCCGAGTCTTTAAATGCACAGACAAACATATCGACTCCCATTTCATTTATTTATTTATTTTCGGGGAAAAAGCTAGGCTTCCCCTTCTGTTTTTCTATCCGCGGTTTTAAAAAATGGAGTGCTTTGACAGGACGCGCAAAGCCTGTCTGCGAGCTTTGCTCCGAGGTTACGCCGGGTCTTTGCGGGGGCCGGGGGGGGTCTTACCGATCTGAGCCCCCCTGGCGTCTGGCTGGTAAGCCCCGTTCTCTGGCTGGCTGTAAATTCCCGCTTTCCCGAGCAGGACTGGAGATGTCAGGGAGGCCTCAGCTTGACAGACACATCGCCCGGCCGGAGGAGCCGGGCCCGGCTTTCCCGCGCGGCAGAAACAAGCGGCCCCCCAATTGCTCTTAGATTCACATCGACAAGAGTCTAATCGTCGCAATTTTGGGTGGCGTGCCCCCGTGAAGACAGACATTCATCGGCGTGTCAGCGGAGCACCGGGGGGAGATTAACGCCATGCTCCCCCATCGACTGGCAGGGCCAGATAGAGCCTTTGCGTGCCCTTCTCCTCATTTCCTGGAGAATAAAGGAAGCGGTGGCTTTTCCGTTCCTGTCCTTTGTGAAGGGGGGGGGGGGGGGGGCGACGGGGGTGGGGGGCACTGGGGGGGGTGCCGTGGTGTTCTAAATGTAATATACTTCGTTAGTGTGCGCTGTATCTGATGGCACTCCTCCATTCATTACATTTGCAGTCAGTATCTTGGTAACCTGATTCCCCAGGCATGTAATCTCATTGAAGGCACACATGCTTGAGTCATTCTCTTCCCAGGTCTGCGTGACTGAGTGTGTGTGCGTGTATGTACGCATGTGTGTGCATGTTTGTGTGTCTGTCTGTGTGCGTGTGTGTGTTTGTGTGTTACTGTGTACATATCTTTCTGTCTGTGCATGTGTATATGTGGGAGTCTACATCTACATCTGTATTTGTGCGCTTGTGTGTATGTTTCAGCTTGTGTCTATGGTATATGTCTGTGTGTGTGTGCGGGCTTGTGTAGACAGGAGTGTGCTTGTGTGTACGTGTCAGTCTGTGTTTGTGTATGTGTGTCTGCGCATGTGTGTGTGTGTGTGTGTATGCGTGTGTGTTTCAGAGCTTACCTCACACAGCGCACACACGCCCTGTTGCTCCGCCTGTCCGGTAGCTCCCATCAGTCAGCTGTTCTGAGAGATAGGAGGGCTACAGGGAGGCCTCCTCCGAACCTTGACGCTCCGTATCCCAAAGCACTAAAGCTGTACAGTATAAACCTGAGTTGTTAAGAACTCGGCGATCTGACACCTCAGCCGAAGAGGGGGTTTGTAGCGGGCGGGTTTTTAAGCGTCTGACAACTGGAAACTTTTTTTTTTTGTGTGTGTGCTTTTTCTTTAAACTGGTAATTGATCCGGGCGTGGACGCCCCATTCATCTCTCACATGTCTTCGCCCAGTAAAGCTGTCAGTACAAATCTTATCACACGCGGCTACATTTGTTTTCTGCAGTGATTTATGACGGCTTTGAAAAGGTCTGGTGATCCCATAGGCTCCTGTAATTCCGAGGCTTCTGCCCGTCAATAGAATGGATTCCTGACACTTCAGACAGCGTTTTTGGTGCCCATTTGATAAATCAGTGCTCCTTGTTTATATTAATTGATTAGGACCAGGCTCCCCGGCGGATTCATCAAATACCATGACAGAGGCTAGCCCTCCCCCCCCCTCACACACACACACACACACACACACACACACACACACACACACACACACACACACACCCCCCCCCTCGCGAGGGGCCGGGGGTCGGGCCTGGCCGGCACACGCGCGCGCGAGGCAGCGTCTCCAAGGGCTTCTGCCGCCATTTCCACTCCGCGGCCCCTTCACCCGGAACCACCGGGTCGCATTTAGTGAGCGCTTCCCCGGCCTCGGTTTCGAACACGCCGCCATAGCCGCGGTTACGCGTACACCGTATACTCGCGGCGCTGTACGTACTGCAGCCACCCGCGCCGCAAAAGCCAGCACACCACACGGTTCTTCTTCCCGCCCTGTCCTTCCTGTCGAAGGATTAGCATCCCTTTGTTTACTTTATCCTTTTTCTGCGCTCGGTAAGCAGCGAGCTTCTGAGAGGCAAAGCCATGCTAACGAGAAGCGGGAGCCCAGATTTACTGCAGAGGAACACTCGTAATAGATTGATCATATTTCTGTCAAGCGGAAAAGCCGCTAAGTGTTCTCTTCTCCTGGATAAAACCGAGCGGGCACATTGCGGTGTACCTTTTTATTTGTTGTGTGTTTCAGCGGGGTTTCTCTCGATGTCCTGGACATCTTGGGGTTGTGACCCAAGAATTAGCGTGAGTAAATGTGAAATGTGATTATTTGAGATCCACTGGTTTTCTTTTCCTGCGCACGTGATTTTGAAAAGTTTGAAAAGTTTTCTTGTGTGAAATATGCTCTGAATTTTTTTAAACATTATGAAACATGTAGTGATTGAAACATCTTATCCTTTTTTTTGTCTTTTTTAATAAAATAAAAAAATGTTTTTGTAAATTCAGATTTAGAGTTTCAACATAATACTGAATCAGTATTTTTTAATTTCTTCTATTGTTTGGTAATTACAGTGAAATACATAATTTCTCAAACTATAAATACAATTCTCACAATTTTTTAAATCAACAGGAATATGCGCAGTATACTGGCTTAGAAACCCTTGGACCAAGTAAAAACTATACTTATTGCAATATTTGTAAGAAAGCAACAGTGTATTACAAATACTTCCCAAGGCAATGTTCTGACAGTATTCATTGGCATTATGTCATATACTGTATGCTTCTCCACAGTGCATGATGTAATGTGGAATTTTCTAAATTTGGCCTGCTTCTTTAATATATTTTTTCATGTCAGCTAACCACCAGCAATGTATTTTAGAATGCATTTTAAAAAATGTAGTCATGTCATTTCACTTCAGAACAACTGGAGCGGGCTTCAAAAGAGTTAATCCATTTTGGCTTTTATAGTCGCTATATTCAAAAAAGCATATTTTTATTTATGTGTCCTGATTCGATAAAACGCTTTGCCTTCTGCTTTCTGAATGAAAAACTCTACTGTCTGCTTTTTTCAACGAGGTTTGTCCCAGTCATCCGGGGTTTAAATTGTTTCTGAGCTGCTCTTTACAAACTGCAGATTTAGAGCCGCCAGTGTTTGGACGCCTTTTTTATTGTTGCCTTTGTCATCTCCAGTCTCAGTTCTTTATCACTCTTCCCCATTTCGAATCGCCACCCGCGAGAAAGATATGCAGCGCGAGGCGGCTACTTAGAAACCAGCAGCCATGTTGCTGGGGGATGAAGGATTTTGGAGGGCTACTGCCTACCCGGACTCCCACATCAGTTATTCAGCCTCTAAGAGTGCCCCGTCAGGCTCGGCTTAGAACGACAAGCCGCCCCGAGTCTCAGACCCGGAGCCCAGGGCCCAATAGGATCTCCCCTCTCCTCTCTCAGTCTCCTTCATTAGCAGCGCACTTAGCCCTTTTTAAACCTCCCAGTAAGCCTCCGCTGACCCGCCTCTGTCATTAGCCTTACCTGGGCAGACAGGACCGTCTACGGGGGGGGGGGCGCTGGGGGTCTGCAGGCCCCATTAAAGAGTTAACGAGGGGCTCAGGAGCTCCCGGGGCTTAAAGAACAGTGTGGTGTTCGACTGAAACCCCCCCCAACACACACCACACACGCACATGCACCTGGACCCAGCATCGATCTGGAGCTCGGTGCTAAAGAGAGGCGGGGTGCTGTTGGTTAGGATTCAGCTTCAGCCAGTGGGGGCCCCTGGCACCACGCCCATCTTCAGAGACACACACACAGAACACACACACAGATGCACGCACACACACCCAGACCCAGACCCACACACACAGACACACACACACACACACACATATGCAAATACACACACACTCTTCACACACAAGTGGAGGGATCCAGATCAGAGGCAGGGGGATAAGTGAGGGTGTATTGGCATGCCTTGCTTCAATCTCTCAAAGGAAAGGGACTCTTGCATGTAAGACAAGGTCAACAGAGGGCCCATGCCGTTAGCTTCATGATCTAAGCACCATCCAGGTAGCAAGATGCACAGCAAAAACTTGCCTGCCATTTGATCGGCCTACAGGGAAGCACTAATGCTAATGTAGACGGGTCTGCTTGACATAGGTTGGTTTTGATTGAACCATACCTTGAGGCATCAGTACGGTGGTATGGTAGTTACAGACTTGGCCTATCTATCGTGTGTACTAGACATATGTTCATAACCTAACAACCGGTCTTGTATGAATTATACCTTATCCGGCGTGTTTGGTTGTTTGTTGTACATGACCTTGATATGCACGGTTTTGTACGTCGCTTTTGATAAAAGCATCTGCTAAATGAAATGTTATATAATGTAATGGTCAAAGTGTGAGCAATCTGCTGCATTGAGAACCACTCTCAATCAGCACACAAGCTGGGCTAAAGAGGCTCATCTCGCAAATAAAACGACGTTTGCAATGTGTATCTGAAACACATCCGAGAGGCATTATATTTCCTGGAAAGCGGTGCATCTTGGTGCCTTTTGCATTTCCACCCGCTAATCCCTATAATATAGTTTGTGTTAGCATTGCTAAGCTCCTGCTTACTGGTGCTAATGTACACCAGATCCTCACAGTTCTGCATGTTATAGTGATCTTCCACAACTCTCTTTACTGCGGCCAGGGACACACTTGTCAACTCGGGTCCTCTACCGCGGTGAAAATATGAGCTTGTCAGAGCCAACTGGACCCACCGTATACCAGCAGGGGCAGGCTTGGGTGTGAATTTCAGACCCTTACATTTTTATCGCTTTTCCCGCCATTCCCTGCCAGTTCCTACCATCCAGTGGGTTTAATGTCAGTGGCGGCCTGCCCCAACGCGGTGTGTTCCCGGAGTCTGTCTGGCACAGGTTCATATCAACAGAGCCGTGCCAGGGAGCAGAATTTCCGAGGCGCCGGTGGCTCTGCGCAGTGGACTCTAACCTTTTAAACCACTGTTCGCTTTTGAACTCCCAGCGCTCAGAGATACCGGTACTCCCGCGGGCGCGAAACGCAGTTCCGGTATCTTCCATCTTCGTAAGCCGCCATCTTCCCAACACCCCCCCCAAGGCCTGTCTCCGTCAGAAAACACCCCAAGCTCGTAATTCTCCGTCCGCGCGATTTCTTTTTTTTCCCGCCCAGCGCTTCCGGGAGAAAAGCGCCCTCGCGGTTAAACGAGGACGAGGCTCCGGCTCGGCAACCTCGGGAAAAAAACCCAGCCAAAGCCGCGCCACGTGAGCGGAGGGCGGCGGTCGCAAGCCGGATTATAAATGTGCGCTAACGAAGCTCTGCATGCGCGGTTTGTTAATGAGTGTTGAAAAATCAGCAGGGTTGCTCTATACCAACTCCCGGAGTGTAACCAAATAGATTATGATATCACTTATCTCAGCGCTGTTCTGGCTAATTACATTTATTGATTAATGGGTTATGGGGTTCACAGCATCATCGCCTGTGAGGACAGCAACAGCCCTTGAGTGTTCAGACGGAAATAACCAAAATTCCAAAACTGTACAGAACGGCTTGCAAACGCGAAGCTAGCACTTCAGAAACACCCCATTAGCCATGATCTGTTTGTCCTCTTTTTTTTGCTTGGAAAAGAGCTTTAAGGCTGTTGGCAATTCTATAAGGCTTCTGTTCTAGAACATTCTCTAAAATTATGATGTCTCACTGTATTTATTCATAAGTCCCCTTTACCAGGTGCATGGTGGGAACTTGCTTCACATTTGCGGCTGTCTGTTGCGAAGGCATTCAAGTGTATGCCATGTCCACCATTGTGAGTCGCTCTAGGCAAGACCATCTGCTGAGCAGACAATTGGTTGGATGAATGAATAAATTAATATGTATATAGTTAGATATACCGATACATAAACAATTCAACGAGGCACAATTAGAAGTGGGATCGTGAATGCCCTCCGCTGTATTTTACGGGAGATTTTCTGAGCCACTGGTCCTTCACGGTTATGCAGATTCATGCAAATGAGAGGCTGCATGACCGTGCCAGCTTGAGCTGGGGTCCCAGGTGATACAACAGGAAGTGACACGTGCCCTTGCCCCCGTGGTACCCAGCGACCGGAGGATGGGCGGAGAGGCGGTTCACCACCGTCAAGGGCGAACCGGGCCAGGTGTGGTCTGGCTACCTGGCTTTGTCATGTGGTCTCATCTCTGCTTCGCCATTGGTTCCCTGACTCCCCTGTCATGTCTGGCTCTGCAGCCATACAGTCACTATGAACTGCAAAAACCAAAAATAAATCAGTCTTAACACATTTTAGTCTTATATTTAATCTTATTTCTGTTACTTTTCTGCTAAAATATTTCCAGTGAGGCGGGACCGTTTTATTCGTTTCAATATTTGTTTCAATGGGGTAAGAAATGTTCACTTGTCAAGCAAAAAGTAACTTAGAACAAGCTAATATGTTCTACTTGAGACAAAACAATAAGATATTGGGCCAGTTTCACAGACACTGTCGAAGCCCAGTCCGAGATTGAATTCAATTTTGAATGGAGATTCTCCATGCAATTCAATTTAGTCGAAGCTTTTTTTTATTTGTGTCTGTGAAACTGCCCATAAAGTCTCATTACAAGACTGAAACACTTAAGACTTTTTTTGCAGTGTGTTGCGATATTATGGAGGAATGGGTTGATTTATTTCGAGATTCACAAGGGGCGATACAGTATGTTATCCTGTAACCTCGTCATGCCAAGAGCAAGAAAAAGAAAATGGTGGAGATTAGGCAGCCAACACTCTCCCCCGGTCAGCCTCACAACAAATACAGATTTGTGTAATTTGAATCCACCGGCGGGGTACCCCTGTGTTTCTCTGCTCCCGCCAAGGACGGTTTGACTACAGGCAGGCGGCTTAAACGGAGGGTTGATGGAAGCTGCGCTAAGTGCCATTTCTCATAGAGCCAACAGACCGAGCGCATCTCCGATCCCGTCTGCTCAGATCTGAGCTCACCGCTACATAATTCCCCAGGTGAAGCTGCTTCTGTGGAAAAATGGACGCCGTTCAGAACAGAATTGAAAAGTTGGCCCTTTTGTCACGTCGCCATTTCTGCGAGTCCCGTGAACGGTACCTTTGCCATCAGCGGCGTACCGGATACTGAAATGGAGGTCCTCAGTTTGATTATACCCCATTTTCCGCGTTGGAAAGGAAACACCTTCAGTGCTTAGACGGTTGACGGGTTTCGCTTGGCGAACAAATGGAATTGTTTCAGGGCTTGATTGCCTACCAAATTATACTTGATTTTTTAACCTTAAATCAGTTATTTAGTACACACACAATAAATAAAAAAAACATTTGGCTGGTTGATTTCTACTTTAAATGAAGCCAGACATTTCAAATTGTATAAAGATGTATAATTACTGGAAATTTCATTTGGCACGTAAGAGGAAATAAGGGAGAATGAGAGTACTGTGGGAGGTTATAAAGTGTTCATTTTGTTTTGTTTTGCCAAAAGCCTTGTCTAAAACTATAATTATAGCCTACACTCATAGATTTTAATTTTATTTCTCTCATTTTTAGAGCATGGTGTACTGTTTGGAACCGGTTTGTGACACTTGGGTTCTTGTTGATGATAGACTGCTTGAATTGGAAGGGAAAACCTCTATTGCTTCCTGTCCAGAATGAGTCAGCTGGGGTCAGCCTCTCTTCTTCTATGTTTGTGAGCTTAGGGCTACAGCACATGCGCCACGCCCAACTGCCACCCCACTCTCTGACATCCACACACAAAACAGCTATCCTATTTCAGCAGAGAATGTATTCTTGGGAAATTCATCTCAAAATTCTGTTTAGGTATACATTCAATAAGTTCTCATTCCACCCCCCTTAGACAAAAACACAAGCACACACACATACACTCCTAAATTTATACTCCAGGAACAACCTAATCAACACTGCCCTCTACTTTCAACGGAATTATACAAATAGGACAGAGAAATATTTTGTGTGAAGGTGTGTGTCAGTGTGTGTGCACACGTATGCGTATGCGTATGCGCGTGTATGTTTTTTTCCCCCCTCTCCGTCTGTTCAATAATTCATCGATTGGGGCACAGCAGGGAAAAGACAGAGATTTATGGCCTGTGATTGTGTCATGTCTGGTTATATCATGTCGATGGAGGGAAAATTGACCACAACTACAAAAGGCTATTTCTGATTTTGTTTGATCACCATGGGAACTCATCAGAGCTGAGGAGGCAGGGGGAGGCGCTGGGAGAGGCTGGGGGGGGGCGCGGGGCGTCGAGGGGTTGGGGGGAAGGCGGCCGCGGTTTCATTAAGGGATCATTGCGGCCCCCCGCTGCGTCCCGTCTTCATTTTCTCCCCCCCCCCCCGAACTCCCCCCGGCGCGTCCCACATTCCCCATTCCGCACCAGCCGCTCCGATTAATATGAAACCGTTAGGAGAAAATGAGAGTTTATTGATTTGTTTTAAGGCGCGCGTGTTTCTTAGCCGCCGACCGTTATTCAGATTCACAGAGGACCGATAGATAAGTGATTTCAATAAGGAGACAGAGAGCGATGCGGCCAGAGCTCCGGCTAAGGGGAGCATCGAGGCTGGCACGTTTAATCTCTCTTACTGAGGGCTAATCATTACTTTCTCTCTCTCTCTCTCTCTTTTTTTTGTTTTGCAGGTGATTTCATTTGGGTTAGGGAGTGTAGTTGCCGGTGGGGGGGGGGGGGGGTGTTTGACAGAATGAGAAACCACAATGGTAATGTCCCAGGGAGAGAGAGGGGGGGGGGGGGGGAGTGAAATTACCTCCCCACCCCATGACACTTCCTCTTTATGGAAAAGCAGTGGGATGTGACCGGAGGGGATGGGGGTTATTGCCTCCACAGATTCCTCCTCAGGCCTGATTTTCATTTGTAAGGTGGCCAGTGATCTGCAGCGAGGGCCCAGCCGGCCGCAGTCGGAGGGGCCCCTCTCAGCCGCGGGTCGCCGGGGTCAGGCCGCGCCAATCGCGCCGTTCGGCTCATTCCAGCCCCGGGAGCGCCGCCCCGCATATTGCTACTGTACCGAATCTCTTCGCCGTCGGGGGAACCCTGTCAGCCGGGCGGCCCGTTTCCTTCAGGATGTTGCACGGATGTGCACAGGCGCGCGTATATTTAGACTCCAGACAGGATGTGGATAATGTTTTCGGTGTATGAAGTGTGTGTAAAACTATTCTAATAACCGTGGTTGTTTTGAATGCTGTGGTCGATACGGTTATTGAAAGCATAGGTTGAAATAGTTTAAACATATCTCTGTTTGCAGTGAAATACCGTGTATGTAGAATATGTGTACAGAGAGGCGGTGGTGTTTTACAAATATTTATTTCAGATTAGTGTGAAACTTTCTTTTTAATCTATGTTATGCGAAGGGGCTATTCATTATGGCTCAACAGTAATTGAATAATTATTAATAAATAATAAGTGCTTCAATTCAAATTCAATTTGAACCTCTTGCTTCTGCTCAAACCCCCCACCCCCACAAAAAGAAATGGGCCGGTCCGTAACGTAACAGTGCTTCCTCACTGTCACTTGTATTTTTTGTAAACCCGCGTCTCCGGTGTGAGCGCTTCTAAATCGCACCGCCATTTAAAAAACGATAGAACACGGCGGGAATCGAGTGGAATCCTTTACGATTGATAAAATATTTGGACTGGAAGCCGCTAGGAAGTGTCAAGCGGCGTCTTCGTCGGGCGGGTTAAGCAGCCCGCGTGCAGCGAGTGCCATTTCGCCGGCTCCTCTGTGAGTTGGCTTTTGGTCTTTGCTGTCACCAGTTCTGAAGGTTGAAGAGAAAAGCGGTGTCAGAAAGCTGATTGGTAGCGCAGAATTTTCTGAGACAATCTGAATCTCATATTCAGCTTCTTTGCCACAGTGGATTAAGATGATCTAAGGGGGCTTTGAGCGCTCGATAAAAATCAGGCCATGGAGAAGAAGTGCAGAGGGAGAAATTTGACCCTTTTTGTCCTTCGAAGTTAATTGTTAAAGTTCCCCCCCCACCCTCCTCCTTGCTCCCCCCTCCCCCCCCGCCCACTCCACCCTCAGTTGCCTGTGCTTTATTCTGAAGTGGGCTCATTTTGTTTAAGAATTTATGGATTTTTTTTCCCCTTCTTCTTGCATGGAAATGCAAATGGACGAGCCCAAAAAAGCTTTAAGTTTCTTGAGAGCTGCTCTTGTCATCTCTTGCATGTGATTGTTTCTGTCAAAGATGATTTTAGGAAAGCTTTATTAAGTTTCCACTTCAATAAAGGAATGGCAAATATGAAAATTAAGACACCATTGTCCTCAAGTGTCTCCATTGTCCAGTGATTTCTCTCTTTTGCCGCCCATTCTCTTTTTGAATCATAAATGTCCAAAATTGACATTGTTCTGCTCTATACTAATTGCACATCTGTCTTTATATAGAACCTAACCGGTCCTTTTCTATGACACTGTATTTTTAAATCTTTGTGGCGTGAGTCGTTTCTTACTATGAATTCACCCGAGGTGGTAAACTAGTAGCACAACCAATGATTGGTGCAAAGCAAATATCATGACCAACCATTGGTCGTGTCATTGGTTTTGTGTGCACTAAAAGGTTTTGCGCACGCTAAAGATCTTGGCCCAATGAACGTATTTGTAAAGATATTTGCAAGGCAGAAATGAGCGAGAAGTGGATTTGCTTGCTTCTATGCTTACGCGTCTGCGTGTCACTTCCTCCGGCCGAAGATATGCGCTCCTGGAATCCGCGCACGCTAGGGTATCCGGGAGCGTATATCAAGACCCAACATCCAGTCCTCTTCCCATGATGCACCTCCTTACACTCAGAGGAGCGACAGGCTTTGGTTGGAGGGAGGCAGATTAAGGCGGAGTGGAGAAGTGGCACAATGTGGTATTAGAGCGGCGCGGAGAGAGAGAGAGCCCGTCTGCTCCTCCAGTAAATCTGGGCCTCGTCCCCGTCACAGCCCAGTAAATGGTTACTGTAATCTGAGCCCTGTAACACTCGAGTGGCCCGGGGAACGCTCCCTGCACTTAATAGTTGAGTGGTGATATATAGTGCACTGCCAAAGCGAAAAAGGAACGAAGACGGCTTTACCAACAGATAGGGTGTGTGTGTGTGTGTGGGGGGGGGTGTGTGTGTGCAGTTATTGGGCAAGATGGCGTGCATAAGGCGAGCAGCAGAACGGAGGAATGGCTCGCCACACAGGGAGTGTTTGTTTGGGTTTCCGGGATAGCGCTACGTCGCTCCATCACTGCCCCAGGCTGGACGCCGTCCAAGTCGTTCATCATTGCTACGCCAAAGAGTGCGTCGGCATGGAAACTTTCCAGAGCCTTTTAAGCCCCCACCCCCCACCCCCCCAGAATGCATTTGGTTATTAGACAAATGAAGTAAAGGCTTCGCCCGCTTCATTCTCATTCTTGGCGGCGTGCTTTTATCATAAGGCGAGATAGTCATTAATTTACAGAATCAACGCTGGGAACATCTTTTGTGATCTCATATTAAATTTTCCCCACCGAATCCGCCCCTTGGCAAAAATTACTCACATCGTTAAAAAATATTTAATTAGGCTGTAGTTTATACGCGGCTCACTGGGGAGATGTCATTTGCATGAGGCGGGTGGCTCTTTTTGTTGGTGAGGGAGATTGGATGTGAGTGGGGTTCAGCGGGTCAGAGCCTCAGCCAAGGACTCCCATTTGCCAAGGTCAGGCAGGTACCGGGGCACTCCCTCGGGTGCTGCCGCAGAGAAGACAGCCCCAAATTGTCCTTAATTACCGGCTTCCTTAAAAACAGCGGTTTGTTTTTGTTTGAGAGAACCCCCAACGGGCCAAGCTGCCCCCCCTCCTACCCAAACACAAAAACACACACACACACACACACACACACACACCACTCTCACCACCTCTGTGTTTATTGTATTCACCACATGCTTCCCCACAGTTGTTGAACAGATAGCTGGAGACAGAGAAAGGTTATGCACTGGGGTCCTCACAATTACTGTAGATATTCCACAGAAAAGCCTGTTCTGATACCAGTCACACTTGCCCTGTTGTAAGGACCCTATCCACGAAATGCCGGTTTTTTGTTTTTTTTAACTGTTACCCTTTACAGTTCAGGCCATTGGCAGCAATGTCATTTACGTAGGATTACAGGGTCATTACCAGCACTAGTTTATCCAGCCACCCCCCTTTCCTGACAGCTGTTGGTGGAATAAGTATTTAATTGCACGGGGCAGATCAACACCGTTTAATGGCACAAGGTAACCAAAAGTGGTTTACAAGGCCAATTTTTTGTATGTGTCTTAATGACTGATTCATAACAGAGTAATTGCTGAAGGTTATTCATGCCTTACACAAGGAGCAATTTGCAAAAAGGAGGGGGGGTGGGTGAAAATTCAATGAAAAAACGGAGCCTTCTCTTTTTTACGGAAAAGCCAATGTGCCAAGTGTTATCAATTGAGAGCAGCGAAACACAAATCATTAATATAATGGTAATTATATGCTATCAAACTTATAATATTCCATTCAGCTAATGTTATGTGCAATAATTAATTAATTCTGAAGCCTAGAGCCAACATTAGTTTTTTTAACACTGCTTTATGAAGAGGTGACAGTATTTTAACATCGGGGTGCGGAGTGTGGCGCGCACAGCGAGAATTTGTCGAATTCTTTCTCCTCTTCTGATCTGTTCGTATTTGTATTCTTCAGCTGTCAGCGGTGAAGTTTAACTGTCTGCTCTTTTACATTCTCCTCCTGCCTGTATTTCTGTAGTTTAATAAGTAAATATTGGAGACGTTGCTTCGCTTTTATAAATTATATTTTTTTTATTCCAGGTTGACATTGAACTTGTACAGAACTTGCACAGCGCAAACAAATCCAAAGTGCTTCACTTCATTTAGTTGATGCGGGCCTTTTGACGCGGGTCATGTTTGATCTATCCGCAGTGCCTTTAATACCATTCTGTTTCAGAATCTTTTTTTACACCCGGCGTGTCTTTCGCTCGTTACCCTAACTGGCTGCGATAAGGCAAAGGAGTGAGATTTGAAAAGCAGCTGAAGTGTTAAGAACAGGGCTTATTTGACATTCGAGAGGCTGTGTCGTTTCCTCAGCCATTTTATTAAGCGAGCAAACCCGCTAAAGTTCTCTGCACAGCGCGAGCGCGTTGTCGTTCGGAACGGGTCCCGGGAATCAGCCGCGCTGATGTCAAGGCCCAATTTCCTCGCCATGGTTACCAACAGGTTAAACACGGGAGCAAGGGGCCGTAAGTTCCGTCGACATCCGCTCCATGCCTGGGAATAATTTTGTCATAACAAGGACGACCGTTGGTGGAGGAGCGCATCGCCTTTCAATAGAAGAAGAAATCGACCAACCCTCCGAGGACAGGGGCAATCGACGAAGCGGCGAAAAATGACATCCTGTTCCGGTCGAGATGTGGCGGGAGTACAGTAAAATCACTATCTTCCAGCTCCCGCGAACTTGGGCGAAAGGGGGGGGGCAGGGGTGGTGTTGGGGCGGTCGGGGGGGAAGACAGGCAGCAAAACTGTCCGTCAAGTGATGAAATTTGACAGTGGGGATTATAGCTTTGATGGACCAGAACAGCTAATAGAAGAAGCTGACATTTTTGAAAAAAAACCCTGCTAATTAAGGTTTTCCTTCCCTTTGAAAATGAAAATAAAGTCTTGTCCTGCAGTTTTTTTTTTCTTCATTTTCTTCTTCTTCTTCTTTCTGGTCGGAGAATCAGGTGTTTTCATTAATATGTGCCAGTCAGTCTTAATAAGGAGGGAGGGCACGGGGGAGTTATTATTGAGTGACCTTCTACAAAATAAGCATGTTTCTGAGAGCTGTGAGGGGGCCATGGAGCTGGCGAAAGCCCGCTCATTTACAATGCAAAACCCGCCGCCGAAAATCCAAGTGTCCTTTCCGCAATCACAGAGAAATAATCCACCCCTCTCATGTAGCGCACAACACCGCCACTTTAGCCCATCCGCCGCCGCACAATGAATATTAGGATATTATTTCCCCACGCCATTGTCCCCCCCCATCGCTGCATCGCGGAGATTAAGGGAGCGGGGCGGGGTGCCGTCGAGCCCACTCGTGTCGGAAAAAAGTCGGCTCGTTCGGAGACTGTTAAAATAGTCGTCCGTCGTGTTCATGAATTATAATAGACACAAAAGGTTTGTCTTGGTGGCCTGCGAGAGGGAGATAGCTTTGCCGTTTCATCCACCCCCCCCCCCCCCTTCTGAAATAGATTTTTAAAGCACTTTGTGTAATGTATTCACAGCAATGGCACATTGAGACGGCAGGAGTGCTGCCTTTTCTTTTTTTTTTGTATTATTATTATTCCGGTTTAATCCAATTATGAATTTGAATCACCGTCCCCTCTCTCTCCCTCTCTGGTAATCCGTGGTAGAATGTTGCTCTCGAGGTTAAAGACGCTGATGTAAGATGATCTGCTTTTTTGGAAAAGAAATAAAGGCAATTGTGCGGTACCTTTTGTCTGATTGCGGATTCAACAGTCTGTAATCTGGTCGTTAGAGGAATCTTTCCCACCCCCTCTTTACGGAAAAAAGAGAAAAAAACGCAGCATTCTCTGTCACTCCACTCCGGCCCATGAGACAAAGCCAGCCAGTCTGTCTTGTGAAGAAAAAGCGCTGAAAGAATTATTATGGATTCTTATTTGTGTTGTCTCCTCTCCTTTCTGTTGACTGCAAATAGAAAGATGCCTCTATAGTGTCAAGACGACGCTAAGAAAGGTCTCAAATGTGCAGTTATTTACATTTGTTGTGTACTGTTGTCTGTTGATGCTATTTTACCGTGTGTGAACAGCATTGTGGGAATAATGACAGAATCTAAACTGAGTGCTGGGTCTGTCCACAGCCTGCCAATGAGACAGAAGCCATTTGCACCATACTGAGATGTAGTTGTACAGGAGCCACAGGCTAGAGGCTGCATCGAACATACAGTATGAGCTACTGGAGCGTTAGCTTGTAGAGGGGAGGTAGCGTAACTTGCATACAGGTGCACTGTTTAATTATTGTTTAATTTGGATTTCTCTGTGTGAAAGATTTTGTTAACATTGTGAAATCTCTGTGGAAGAAAAAGCAGACGGATTCCAGTCTGTACTGCTTTTTTCCAATTGATCTTTTTTAAATTGATTTATATTTGTTTCAGTGTTCTCAGTAGATTCCGCCAGACATTCCTCCCAAAGAAGTGCTCTGGGGTGCTAGACAGCCTTGCTAGTGTTTTGATTTTGATTTTGATTGATACCATATCAGTCTCAAGTACTTTGAATGTATAAATAGTGCGGCTGCATAATTTATTCAAATTTAGACAAGGTTTTGACACGTACTGTATGTTGTGATGATTCCGATGCTTTTTTTGGGCAATTTTCTATTTGAATAGATAACAGGTGCCGGTGAAAAATTTTCGCATTTTGATATTATGTGACACGCAACAGTACCAGTAAGCCAAGTCCAATAATTATTTAATTTCTTGATTATTGTTTCTGCTCTGAGAAGTAATTTATGAAGGACTAAATTGCTGAGAGGGATTTGACATTAAAGGGATTATTCCCATGTAATCCCTGTGTCCCTGCAGACCCAGAATGATCATAGCATGACCAAACACCGCTAAAGGAAATGTAGTGCAACGCGATTGTGTATTCAAGGGGATCCAAACCAGGCGCATCCAAACTTGGGATGCATTATCATTAACTTACCCCGCTGTCTTTTCCTTGTTATCCCCAATTAACTACAGCAAATCCTTTTTTGTCTCGTCCAGGGAAATGAGACTGTTTAGAGGTCCTTTTTGTTGTGGCATTTAGGCTGGCAGGAGGAGAGGCTTTTGGGCATTCTGGCTGTGCTGACATGTGCAGGATGCTGCCTCATTGAGTTCTCATGGGGGGGTGGTGGGGTGGGTTGGGGATGGGGGTTCAGGTCACGGTTCAGCCACAGAGGAAAAGAAATCACCTGTTTCTGACACCGGCTGCAAGGGAGGCACGTCCTCTACTTTTCATTTTTTTCCTCCGCAAACGTTAAGATTCAGAGAGGCCTGTCCTTGTCTCGCGGAAGGGCAGAGGTCATTTTAATGATGGTGTACAAACCACCTTCCCATCACCTACATTATTCTCCGGATTAACTTCTTTCTAAAGACAAAATAAAAGCGTTAAACGTTTGAGATTTGTTAATGAAATAATAAATGAAAGTACATACTTTTTACACTCGGTAGCCAAGTGATACCAAGGATACCAACAGCCCCAGATGATGTCATTGCATGTGGGTCATTCCATGCCAACTTGAGGATGTTGGATTCTTCTCTTTTGCTGTGAGTTGGGATGATGATGATGAGATTTAAGATTCTTAACATTTTTAATATACTCCATTTTGTTTTGCTGGTATTGCCATTGACAGTTTGCCAGGTGTCACAATTAGGAATTGGTTAAAAAAGGGCATATCTAGTATTTGGCTGTAGAAATACTTGCATGCTTTGAGATGTTAATTATACATTCAAAATGACTTCTAGATTCAAATTTTCAAAGATTTAGGGCTTTTTCTTACAAAGATAATGGACCTTGACAAGTTTTTCATTGCGACACCCAGCCATCTTTAAATTGCTGTACATGTATGAAGCCCTAATTTTCGGGATTTCAAAATCTTACCTTTATCTACCAACACACAGAAAAATAAAAAACGGTGCAACCTCCTATCATTGGCACGCAATGGCCCTACTACATTTGTGTTACAAATACACAATGTATGTGTTACAAAAGGACACATTTTGACAGACTGTTGAAAGTAACACAGATTGTTTTCACTAAATGGACATGGACGTCGGTTTTGAGAGTGCGATGGAGGTATTTCAGCCATTACATGCCCAGTAGGGCGTAATCATACGGACGATGACGTGGTGATGTTTGCTGATAGATGCACTGACTACGTTTCCCACCTCCCCCTGCAGGTGGAGCTGACGGGCAGCAGCGTGTTCGACTATGTCCACCCCGGCGACCACGTGGAGATGGCCGAACAGCTGGGCATGAAGCTGCCTCCGGGCCGAGGCCTGCTCTCCCAAGGCACCACCGAGGACGGAGCCAGCTCCGCGTCTTCATCCTCACAATCCGAAACCCCAGAGCCAGGTGGGCGCCGCCATTTTCTTTATTTGAGAGGGGGGTTCAGGGGAGAGGGAGAGGGTGGGACCTTCTTATCCCTTAATCCTTAATTACTGAGAACACATGGTGGACTCAATCAGCAAGGTTTTCAAGGTGAAGCAAGGTGAAATGGACACTTTTTTATTATTTGTACGTTTTATTGTTTGTGATGTTGTGTCTGAAGAATTCTCTTTGAACGTGATTTTCAAGGTCTTGTTTATTTATACATATTTAAAGAATTTGTCAAAAAAATCTATAGCATATATTTTTTGTAAATCTTACATTTTTACAAAATGTACTGTGCCACAGTTACAGGTAAAAGAAAAACCTCAAAACAAAACAAAGTTTTCCTTAGAATAGCCAAAAGCCAATTGGTTCAAGTGCAGGCCAATGCAATCTGGAATCTTGAATACAGATCAAATTGTTTTCCTGTTTCTAACCAGGTTATTTTAAAAATGTTTGGTAAACATATGAAATGTTTCAAGATGATAAATAAAGGCTCAGTTATACAGCTTGCAGGGCACTTGGAAATGGATGATGACAATTACAACAGCATTGCTAGATTACAATATTTCTTTGTGCTGCTTTTGCCAATGAATACACAGGCTATCTGATGATTAGAATTGGCATATACTACTGTATTTTGGCTTACTCTCAAACCGGCAAAATCTGGTCCGGTGGGGATTTTTGTTGGAATCGTGAAGCATTCTCCGTCGTGATTGGAGGAGTTGCGCGGAAGGGAGGGGTTTTGTGACACGACATGCCTGAAGTGCGTCCTGGGTAGATCTCCGAACTCTCCACGGAGGGGAAGCAGGGCTGGGGAGGCCGTACTGTAACACAGGCTTACCAAGCCTCTGAATTTAATTAGAGGAATTGTGTAGAGGAAATGAAAAGAGGTGACATTCCTCATTGGAATTCCTTTCAGGCCTGTTATAGACTTTGCCTTCCAAATGTTCCCATTTTCATTGTGTTGTACTGATGATAATTTAAGTATTAGGGGAAAATCCATTTATAAATTAAACAAAATGACTTGATATCCATCAGTCCCTTAGTTCATCAAGCTGTTCAAACAGGAGGAAGATTGGCTGTTCGGCCCGGGTCTTCGGAGAGCCCGGGTAATTAGATCTGCGAAGGATTTATTCTTTGCTGATTGGGGCTTTAAATTAATTGAAGTTCCACATTTGTGGTTTTGTCCTTTTCTGGCTTTTTTCCCCCCCTCCTTTTTTTTTTCTGGTGGAGATATTTCACACTGGCAGTGTGGAAGAGTGACAGGCCGGCCTCGCGAGCGGTTCCCAATGTTAATTTCTTGGCGAGAGAGGAAGAATCTAATGAGCGGACGCTCCTGACATTGAGATTTATTTGTGTACACAGAGACTCATTATGAATCTGCTGTAGTATCACACAAAGGGCACCGAACACGTTCGCACCTCTGAGACTTCCCAGGTTTTTTTTCTCTCCCTTTCCCCCTCCTCATGCGTCTGAGTAAAAGCAGAAAGGGGGTGGGGGGGGCGGGTGGAACGGGCCCCCCTGTTAAAGCGACGAGCGTTGGCCTCCGAATCACTGGCCCGTCTTTATCGCAAGTCCCTTTCACCGATGACGTCTGTCAGGTGTCGTTTCGTCAGCCCCTCCTGGAGGGGTGTTGCATTTGTAACACTTTATTTTAAATACATGCGCGCCAAGTACTTGTGCATGTGTACACTATATATTATATGTGTGTGTGTGCTTGCCTGCATATGTGTATATGTACATGTTCATACATGTACATATTAATTTGCGTAGACTAGGCTGTTACACCAACAAAGAAGAATGCGGAGGACCTACAGGGAAAGTGACCAGACACGGCTAGACTTATTTTTTCATATTTGCACATTTTGACACGTAATGGATTTATAGCTGAATGATAGATGAGTATTTCCAGATTTGCGCCTTATCTCATTTTTGACCAAAATCAAATTTGACAGTTCAAAGTTTTTTCAGGATTCTGTGAAGTTGAGAACTGTGCAAAGGTACTCATATATAAACATCTGAGCCCACCAAGCCAAAAGCCTTCCGACACCTTTTGAGAACCCTGAGATCTTCTAAATTAGTTAGTTAGTTGTTAGTTTGTTATTACTGGTTATTTTGCTCAATGATCCCTTTCTCTCTCCTTCACTATTGTATTCTCTCAACTTAATATACATTCAGTGAGCACTTTATTAGGTATTTATTAGACTAATTTTTTGGTCTTATTGGTCTAAAAAATGCTGCTTATTCTGCTGCTGTAGCCTATCCACTTAGCGGTTTGGCCAGTTGTGTGTTCAAAGATGCTCTTCCGCATACCACTGTTGTAATGTGTGGTTACTTGTGTTACTGTTACCTTCCTGTCAGCTTCAACCAATCTGGCCCTTCTCCTCTGACCTCTCATTAACAAGGCATTTCTGTCTGCGGAACTTCTGCTCGCTGGATTTTTTTTTGTTCTTCATACCATTCTCTGCAAACTCTAGAGACTGTTGTGCGTGAAAATCACATGAGATCAGCCGTTTTTGTGATACTCAAACTACCCTGTCTGGCGCCAACAATCATTCCACAGTCAAGTCACTTAGATCACATTTCTTTCCCATTCTGACATTTGGTCTGAACAACAGCTGAACCTCTTCACCCCGTTTGCATACTTTTATGTATGTAGTAGCTGGCACATGATTGGCGGATAAAATATTTTCATTAAGAAGCTGGTGTACAGGTCTACCTAATAAACTGCTCACTTGTATATACATATATACAGCAATTTATTAGGTAGACCTGTACACCAGCTTGTTAAGACAAGTTATACTTCTTATACATAGTTATGCTTGTTATACATGGTCCTCCCATTTTAGGGCACCATAATATTTGGGACACAGCAATGTTATGTAAATGAAAGTAGTTTGAAATGTTTAGTATTGTTGCATATCCTTTGCATACAATGACTGCTTGAAGTCATTTTTGCGGCTAACCTGTGGTTTAGTCTTGCAGTGTAGCCTCTGTATTTCTGTTGTTCTGCAGACAGTGGTCATTGACAAATCTACACCTGGCTGGAGAGTGTTTCTGATCTGTCGTATAGGTGTTTGGGGACTTTTTTTTATTATGGGGAGAATTATTCTGCCATCAGCTGTGGAGGTCTTCTTTGGCCTGCCAGTCCCTTTGTCATTAGTAAGCTCGCCAGGGCTCTCTTTCTTCTTAATTTTATTCCAAACGGTTGATTTTGGTAAGCCTAATGTTTGGCCAATGTCTCTAACCGTGTTATTCTTGTTTCTCAGTCTCATAATGGCTTCTTTGACTTTCATTGGCACAACTTTGGTCCTCATGTAGATAAACAGCAAAAGTAGTTTCCAAAGACGATAGGAAAGACTAGGTGCTGAGAGCTCTCCTATACCTGCATTAAAGAGGCAATTAAACACCTGAACAATTGCAAACACCTGTGAAGCCATATGTCCCAAATATTATGGTGCCCTGAAATGGGGGGCTATGTATGTGTATTTGTGTGACAGCCAATTTCACGTGAATGAATGTTTATGTAGGCTTTCATCTTCATTTTGTAGAACTATATCTTGGGTCATAATTTGCATGTCTTAATGCTGAATTCAGAGTAAAAATATTGTTTTTAAGCTATTAAACGCAAGATTTCAAAGTGAAAGTAACACAGGAGTTTGGAGGCTAGCCAGCTTGTCACCAGTCACATACAACCACATCAGCTGTATTTGTGGCTACATGTTCATGTATTTTCTTTCATGGTCAGTATGTGTTAATGTCAGGAGTAAATATTCAGAGTAAAGATATAGTTTTAAAGGGTTTATACATAAGATGACAACCCCCACAGTTTTGTTAGTCCAGTGTCGGTTGTCTGCCAGCCTCACGTAACTCTTGCTACAAAACTTTGAAGCCGTTTTTCTCAAAAACCTAGTTCGGTGGCACTCAGAATGAAACAGGACACAACTCCCTTGATATCTGGAGTAGAGAGATAACTTTGGTATCTCTCTACTTTAACTTTACATTCTATTTCATTTTCTACAACTCAAAATACGTTTTGGGCTCAATACGACTGATTTTCATAGAGCATGCCACATGTATCTGTGTCTATATATTATATGTGTATGTGTGCCTGCGTGTTTGTGTGTGTGTGCTTGCGTGTGTGTGTGTCTGTGTGCACTGTATATGTATACATATATCAGTGTGTATATTGTGTATATTTGTGTGTGTGCAAATGTCTCTCTTTTCATTTTCCCCTCAAGGGCATGTCACATTTGTAATAAACCCATAAAGCCAGCTGTATTTCTCTTGAAGATACTAATCCTGGTGTTTGTCAACAAGTTGTCTTTGATGAAAATGAAAGTCAGCGGCATGGCTTGCATGCAGAGGCTGATAATAAAACAGACGGATGAGACGGAAGGGAAGACCGTCAGAATTTCGGAGGGGAGAAAAACATGCTTTTCAGAGTTTTAAAACTGACATTTTTGCACTTAATTCCCTGCAGCAGTTGTAAGGAGCCAAGTTTGGTTTTGTTTTGTTCTGTTTGTTTTGTTTCCTTCTTTACAAAGAGTGGGGGAGAAACAGGATTTATCAGAAAACTACAAAATGTTGCTGGCAATGTCTCTATTATGTGGCTACTTTACTGGATTATGGGATCACCTGTCAACATTTTTTTTGTAAACCAACAATAGATTTAGTCTCCTATTCTTATATTAATAACAAATTAGTAACATCATAGGTAGTTCATAGACATACTGTATTATGAGTGTATGTATAAGATGTTATGGCTATTCCATATCTTAACTTAATATAACTTCTAATGTTAAATTGAAGTCTCTGATGAATATGCAAATGAATATAACCAAGTTTAACAGTTTTGAAGGGCAATATTTAACCATTGAGTAATTTCAGCAAATTATGTCATTGCTTTAATTTCTGTGTAACTTTGTTATCTATCATGTCATTTTGTCACTTGAGTGAATGACACGGCAGAATTTTATCCACCATAGGCCACACACTTCCATTTGTATTGTTAATTCCATGCATGAAATTGGAACAAAAGCATAAAAAAGAAATGACAGCTAAAGATGCAGAGGCATTCAATAATGTGGGCCACCTGCAACCGCAAGTATGCACATATGCGTGTGTTGACTTATGGTGACTGCTCCTTTTTACTGCTATTAGTATTGTGTTCCTTAGCATTTGCAACACATTGTGCGCAAGGGCACATGCGCATTACTGCTCTATTAAACAAATGCTTTTTAAAATATTTAAACTTTTAGGGCAGAATAAGTCAGGTTATCGTCATGCCCTATTTATTTTTTCTTCCGAACCATCTTTTTTTAAATGCGGATTTAAGAGGTATTGTCTGGGTTGTCTTCACCTGTTTTGGTGCTGAAAGAGAGTGTGGGAATTGTCTGTGAAAATGTCCGTTGACTAAGCTTCTTGCTATGTCATTATGCTATCGCTCCTAGGAAAACAAAACCATCACCAGCAGCACAGCTGGTACATTACACTCTTCTTAAACACTCAAAACATTATGCTGTTTGTTTCAAATTAGGAAAATTGGGAGGTTTTGAAGCCTCTCCCTGCCGTTTCAGCCCGTGGGCACTAGGGTATGGGGAACAGGTTACCTCCATTGCTACCTTCCCTGTTTTGAATTTCAGAGGAACCCCTTGAAGTTTATTTTTAAAATCCAAAATGGGGTACTGTACATGTAAATTTCCCAGAGGCTAAAGGTGGGGAGTTTCTTTTTTGTGTGGCTGCTGTTGCACTTTGTCAAATTTGCATGACATTGTGCTGGGAGAATGCTGCCTAGCTCATAAAAACAGGCCCAGAGCAGGGAAGACATTAAGTACAAAAAATACTTTAGAATCTCCCAACTACAGAGCCACACATTTTAAATATTCCTCCGTATTTACAGTGCCTCATTTATGTATATTGACAGAGGCTAATCAGGAAAAGGCTATGTTTACAGAATATTCACACCGCAGGGCTGTTTGCATGTGTTTCATAAATACATGAATGAATACATTTATTTTTATATGTTTATCCAAAACCTCAATTTGACTTATTTAGAAAAGATCATTAATGTATCAGTTTCCCATCTACAGTTGGGCACAAAGTACATAATTATTACTTATACTTGTTTAAAACCACGTTCCTGTGAAGAGCTGAGAAGAAATATAAAAATAAAAAAAAACCAGATGGAGTCTTTTCTCCCTTTTTATTGCCGAGTCATTGCGATTATCGGAGAGCATTTTTCCCGATCGCGCAGGAAGCGCTCCGCCTAGTTCCATCACTCAAATTGTCGCCGCTCGAACAATATCATTATTCAGAATTACCCCGAAAAGCTGATAATTATTGTTAGGGCTCCCCTGCATCCGCACATTCATCACGGACCCCGGCGAGCTGGGCCCGGAGCGCGCTAAATGTCAGCGGAGGAGGAGGCCGATCGGCGGGCTTTGGCAGGAAGCGGGGGAGCTGGCCCGGGCCCCGTAGCAGCGGGCAGCGCGCAAACGTTAGCCTCGGGGCTGAGTGAGCTCGGCTCTCCCAGTAGGTGAGACCTTTGATTTCCGCCGATGCCTCTCTCGCCTTTAACAGGTGTCTGCGGCGCGTGACATTTTGAAATGCAAATGGAGCTCTTTTCCGGGAGGCTCCCGCTACCGACCGCTTGTCAGGCCGGAGTAACCCCTTCCCCTCCCTCGGCGGGGGGGGTGGAGAGGGGGGTACTCACCTGGGTATCTAACAGAGCATGCTTACTGGGGAGCGAGTTGGCTTGGCTGTTAGCGTCAGTACCAGACCTGGCCTTGCTTAACGGCCAAACAGCTGCATGCATGTCATTGTGGCTAAACTGGGGCTTGAACCACTAACCTTCTGGGTCCCAGTTAAGCACCTTAGCCGCTAGGACTTATTCTGCCGAGCCAAGATGGTCAGAAGGCGTGGTTTGCCATTTCTGACAGTATTTCATTGGTTCCAAAACACCAGACAAGCTCAGTAAAGCACAGACCCAGGCCTGATCAGCACAAACCGTTAAGCTGACTATAGCTGTATGCAGCTCATCGGACTTTTAGAATAGGAGTGTGTTTTCTCCAGTACCGGGCTTACAAGGAGGGAAAGCATCCAAAAAAATGGCTGTTTGTTTCATTCTAATCCTCCGAACGTCCTCCGTTTCCTCCGAACACACCGAGGGCCTGTGAAAAAGACACGGATTACCTTTTCATGTCTGTAAATGCACATGAAAGTGTGAATTCACAAACCGATCAGGAGACTTGCCGAAAAAGCCTTCCTTCTTTTTTGTTTTGTTTCTTTTTTTTTACGGTTTCCAGGGTTTGGGAGTCTCTCCGCGGACGGCACTGCTTTATTTTCCTATGTTTTCATCCTGGGAAACTGTGCACAGACTATTCCCTCCTAAGTTTAGTAAAGCAAAGCAAATCAAATGGAAAATCACTGACAAAACCATGGGGCCACTTGTAATAAAAAGATAAGACGGCATACTTCAGCTTTTTTTTAAGCGAGTTTATGGCAGAAATGTATTCCTAAATTAGAGAATTTGGCAAGGAAACCAGGGTTTGCAGAGACGATAGTCTATCTACCTGTTCATGGGGTGGTTGCCCACAAACTATTGACCATGGAGAGGGGGGTGTTGTAAAGTGTAGGTTGGGGGTGACTCTTGCACTACAATTTAATAAATACATCTGACAATGTCTGAACAATTGAATTAACATTGGGTTTGGATCCACCCCTAGAACTTACAGTTCAACACTAGACCATCTTTACAGACAATCGGTATTGTTATTAAGCTGTGTGAAAGGTGTCATCCCACCTCTCTCTTTCTCTCTCGCTCTCTCTCTATCTCTCTAACACACTCTCACACACACACACACACACACACAATTGCACTTACTGTACCAACATACATACGTATATTCAGAAATGCATGCAGGCATAAATAAACAACACATACACACACGCACACACACTTTACCATTTATGTTAATAAGGGTGGGGGGTGTGAGTGATGGCAGGACATTCCTCCTCCTCTCTCACCTCTCCAGTTGTGAAAAGTGAAAGCGAAACGGGTCACCGCTGCTTATGAATATGAAGCTGATCAAACATAACGTGAAAACCCTGCACACTCTTCATTAGCCACGCTAAAATCATATGGAAACGCTCAATAATTCATAATGCGCGCATAGACGCCTTTCATCAGATAGCGCCACGTTAGTAAAGCATTAATAAACATCTTCTCCGACACGCAGCCTTGTTGCAAACGATTACGGTGACGGTGTTTGCAGCAATAGCCGGGATGGAATAATATATGGGGTTAGCGTATCTCTCTCCTGAGGCCTCCGCGGAAGGGATGGCACGGCGCGGTACGGAGAAATACCGGCAGCCGCCATCTCAATCCATCACTTGACCGTGTTTTTTTTTTTTTTTTTTTTTACGGAGGAAAAGTAGATTGCCGTGCCTCACCTTGCTCCCGGATTTCCCCTGTTCCTCGTAACAGCGCAAAAACCCTGTGATTAAGGAAGCCCTTTTGGGTTACGGGGTGTAGCGCGCACGCCGTTTAGACCGCGAGCGTCTATTTTATTTATTTATTTATTTATCTATTTTACCTCTGCCCCTGCCGGATTCGGTGACTAGGAATGTGCGGAATTAGATAAAACTTTACTAGTGTCCCGCTGTGCTCTGTGTATATCTCGCCGTGTGCTGGTGTGCGCGGGAGCTGTGGTATACCTAAAGAGATAAATAATAAAAACGGTCGTGTTAGCTTCTGTCTCTCACCACCTGCAGCCCGATTGATTCTCATACATTTTTATACCGCTGCTTTATATTCTTCCTTTCACCATACTTGAGTGAACACTGGCGTGTGGTTTACGTGACTGATCACGGGCATTGTGTGTGTGTGTATGTGTGTGTGTGTGTATGTGTTTTAGTGTGTTGTCTGTGTGTGTGTGTATGTGTTTTTGTGTGTTGTCTGTGTGTGTGTGTGTGTGTGTGTATGTGTTTTTGTGTATTGTCTGTGTATGTGTGTGTGTGTGTGTTTTTGTGTGTTGTTTGGGTGTGTGTTTGGGTGTGTTGTCTGTGTGTGTGTGTGTATGTGTTTTAGTGTGTTGTCTGTGTGTGTGTGTGTGTGTGTCTGTGTGTGTAAGTGTTTTAGTGTGTTGTCTGTGTGTGTGTTTGTGTGTGTGTGTATGCGCGCATGCACACAAGCACATGCGTGTGTGTGGGTGCATACTTGTTGCTTACGTGTGTAAATGTGTGTGGTGTTTATCTATGTCTTGCTCATCCATCCCTGTGTGTACATGTCTTTGTGTCCTCAACAATGTTTGTACTGTGTTTAATGCAGGGCTACATTCAGGCTTATGTGCATGTGCTTGTGCATGTTTCATGTGTTTTATTTGTGTGTCTGCATGTCTGTGTATGGCTGTATATTTATTTGTGTGTGTTTGTGTATGACCTGGGTCACATATGTAATTGTTTTGGATTAAAATACCTTTCTGTGTTTGATTGATCTTGCCTGCTGCAACTGATCCAACCAAGAGGACCAGAAGCCGGGGTTTTCAGTCGGGGTTTTGCAAGTATTTCATTGGTTTCAATACACCATGCAAGCTCAGTAAAGGATAGAAAAGTATTTGAGTCCAAAACAATTTGGTATTTGACCCAGGTCTGGAGTATGTGCACGTGTGCGTTGTATGAATGTACGCACAAACACTCAGTTAGTGCTATTAGGTATTTATTAGACTTATTTTTTTGATTTATTAAGTCTTCTGCTGCTGTAGCCTATCCACTTAGAGGTTTGACACATTGTGTCTGCATACCACTATTGTAATGCGTGGTGTCAGTTTCGACCAGTCAGGCCCTTCTCCTCTGACCTCTCTCATTAACAATGCATTTTTGCCCGCAGAACTGCTACTCGCTGGATGTTTTTTCATTTCTCACCATTCTCCACAAACTCTAGAGACTGTTTTGCGTGAGATCCGTTTCTGAGATACTCAAACCCCCCTTCTGGCGCTGACAATCATTCCACAGTCAAAGTCACTTCAATCACATTTCTTCCCCATTCTGTCATTTGGTCTAAAAAACTGCTGAACCTCTTGAACATATCGGCTCTGTTTTTAAGCATTTAGTTGCTGCCACATGATTGGCTCATTAAACACTTGCATTAACAAGCTGGTGTACAGGTCTACCTAATATAGTGATCACTGAGTGTATATAAGTATATGCAGTAAATCCATACAGTCACAGTACTTCTTAGTGTATGTTGGCATGCGTGTGAAAGTGTATCTGTACGCGTACATCGGAGAGCACGCCAGACAGCGTGCGCCCGTACGGGACCGGTGCCCGCGCACGGAATGATCCGCATTCCGGCTCAACAGGTAGCCGCATCAAAGGCCGCCTTCTGTTCTTTGGCTGTGAAACCGTATGAAGTGCTCTCCAGCCCCAGCGGTCTGATATCAATAGAGGAGAATTGAATCAGCTGACACATCTCTCCTGGCCCTTCACAGAGGCTTTGCAGGGCCGCTCTGAGCGTTTAGTCCTGGGGGACGCAGCCTGCCGAGTCCAGGGGCCCCGGCTCGGGCTGCCATGCGCAGAAACAGCCGCACGTCCCCTTCGGCTCACGCGCAATGCATACCGCCGCGGCCCCGAGAAATCAGACCAACCCTCCCCGCCGTCCCGGCGGCAGTTATTTCGTCAGGCTGCATCCAGATCTGCGCGACTAACATCCCCCCCTCCTCCCTCTCTTATCCTGCTCTGATAGACAGACAGACTGACGAGGGCGATCACATAACCTCTGCTCCACCTACTGGCGGCGGAGGTAATTGCATTCTTCTCGCGTCGTCGTTTGCGTCTACCTTTTAGCCCCACTTTTGGTGGTCACGCATTTTTGCGATGCGTTTTAGGCCTTTTTTCTTTTAAGAGCGGGGCTGTGACATTGGTTTCAGATGTGTGTATTTTTATGAAGAATATCAAAGACTTAAGTAATGGCTTCTGGTGACTTAAAAAGTATTTGTATTGGATTGTTCCAGTAGCACTCGTCTCAATATTTTTCGTATTTTACAAGACAGTGATCTGATGTTTCTGGACTGGTTGCTTGACATTTCCTTGATTATATGGCATACTTACATTATTATTCCATCTCTGATCGGAGCTGAATCAAAAGCAGAGGTGTTGTCCAGGGGTCAGACAGTAAATGTCCTGCCAAGTGGTTTTCCACCAGTCGGCTAATTAGCAAGTCCAGGTGCTTGGAACAAAAAATGAAGGACTTTCTGAACCAAGATTTTTCTTGGTTCAGACACTGCTCATTTCGAGGAACACTTCGAAATCCTCCGAGCCGAGGTCTGTTCGGTGTCGGGGCATTGTCCGGTGTCAGCAAACTTTTGAATTCCCTGGCTTGCGACCGGCTCTGAAATATTTCATATATCACCGCACACTGCTTGATCCTTAATCTGGAATGGGTAGACTTAAGAAGGTCAGAAGATTATCCCTTCTTCCCTGGCCTGACTGGGGTACTGACACCCCCCTTTTTATCTGCTTGTCTTTTGAGCTGCAAAATGAGAAAACAAATATGTGCGACCTAATCTCGGGCCTTTCCGTCTCACACCTCAGACCACCTCTCTAGCGCCACCTAGGGGAGAGCATGTCAGTTCCTCTGAATTAGAGCTCTGTGTAACAGGGGCATGATTCTAAATATTTTTATCCAGGATTCCTGGGCTCTGACTATTTTGTTTTGATTACAGTGTAATCAATTTTGCAGTGGTTTAAATTGGACAAATGCAAGTGTGGGCTCATCAGGCTAATATTTTCAAGGGTTAGTGTGGTCATATTAAGTAGATATGAAATAGCCGATATTTGCTTTTTATTATTTATTTCCCATTCCATTAGCATTTACATTTAAAATGTACTGTTTAAAACATTTGGTCCATTTTGTCAAAAGTGTTTTAACTCTTCATATTGGAAGATACAATAGCATATCAAACCAAATCAGCGTGTAGTTTTACATTGTTAAACCAATGAACAGGTTTAATGTTATTGAAGTTCAGGAATATTATCTTGTTTTTATGTTTATACAGCTAGCCTCTTTGAACTTCTGTTCAGTAAATAAGCAGATAAACCCAGTAAGTCTTTTACAGATTGCCTTAGAGAACCTGCTACCTTTTCATTTGTATATTTTTACATTATATTATGCCAAATAAATGTTTATTTTTCAGATTTTCAGGGGTCTGTGTTTGGAGTCACAAATCTGTGCGTACTACTATAAATAATGTCTAATTAAAAGAATCTGGGAGTCAAGTTATGCCTTGCTTCATCTTTTCGCACTCCTCGTGAAATTAGCGAAGGGTTTACACCACATCTAATAAAAATAAGATGGGAAAGGGAGGAAAACGGTTACCGAGCTGTCCATTTTCCAGTGCGATAATTATAGACTGTCATCCCCGTTTATTATCTTTAAAACAATGCCATAATAAGCTGCCTATTTTAATCAGGGGCAAAGATGTGGCAGTGACTGGGCGGGAGGGGAGACCAAATGGATAAAACTGTTTGGCCGCCTACGTCCGGCAAGTGCATATTTTACATCTAGAAGCGTCATTGCAGCCGTCCCTCTCAAAGGGAAAGAGCTGCCTTTTCCCCTTTTTTAATGTCACACGGAGTGACCCGGCCTCATCAGGCGTTACCTTTATAATTATTTATTTGTGCGGCAGGCAGTGTACTACAGGCCAAATGACATGGCTAACAGTTTACACTTCATCCATTCAGACAGCTCAGGGATGTCTGCCCAGGCGGTGGGGTTACCTTGCCCAGTAGCTCATTATCTGGGATTCGAACAAGCCGGTTTCTGGTGGCGTAATCTGGTCCTCGGGTGTATAGTCTTATCGGAAAAGGGCACGTTTTTGTTTGTGCTCGGTACTTCAACGCCCGATTCTTCTTAACAAGGTCTCGAGTGAAACAGTGATTAGTTCATTAGTTGAGTGAGGTGTCATAGTATCGGGTTAAAGTAAGAACTGTACCCACACCAGGCTCTTTTCGGATGAGATTGAGACATTTCATTTCAAGGTTTGCCAATGGGGTAAGAACATTTTTTAGCAAATATTTTCTACATTTATATTTTAGGTCTCATTACAAGACTAAAGTACTTGTTAAGAATGGCTTTTTTTGGAGTGTACATAGTCTAGTCCAAGGGTGTCCAATCCTATCCGATATGGTCCAGTTTCAGTGTAGGTTTTTGTTTTAGCCCAACACTACATCACCTGATTCTACTTGCCAATGTCTTGAGTGAAACAGTGATTAGTTCATTAGATGAGTCATGTATCATAGCACGGGGCTAAAGCAAAAACCTGCCCCCGCACCGGCCCTTTTCAGATGAGATTGGTCACCCCTGGTCTAGTCTCTTAATCTGTGCGTACAGTCTACGGCAGCTGGGAGTCTCTGTGCTTCCAGCCCCCGCCGGGGGGGGGGGGGATGTGACGGCCCGCTGGTTTTGTCACTCCGCGTCCGGGTGTCAGAAATCCAGACGGCTGGGGACAGGGAGCGGACGTCAGTGCGTAAGCCGGCCGCCGCGCTTCATTAGCCTGCACCACCGGCCTGATCCGCTCTGATCCGCCCAGCCTCATCATCACACCGCTGTTTGTTTCTGATCAAATCCCAGACCGCTCGTATGGGTGTGGGGTTGGGTCTCCCGCTCGGAGAGCTGAACGGGCTGCACGTTTGTGTGTGTGTGTGTGTGTGCACATGCAGTATTTGTATGTATGTATGTGTGTGACACAATGATGTTGTGTGTGTTTATGTGCAGTTTAGTGTATGAAAGAGTGATTGTGTGTAAGTGCTTATATATATGGATGTTTATTTGAGAGTGTGTGTGTTAAGGTTTGCGTGATTGTCATGTGTATGTCAGTATATATATCAGTGTATATGTTTGGGCATGTGTGTGCTTATGTGTGTGTGTGTGTGTGGTTGGAGTACATATGTGTGTGTCCGTGTGTGTGTGTGCTTTGGGTGAGTATGTGTGTTTCTGTGACTGTCTGTGTGTGTTTGTATTTGTGTGTCCGTGTGTGTGTGTGTGCGTATGTGGGTCTGTGATTGTGTGTGTGTGTGTGTGTGTGTTTGTATTTGTGTGTGTCCGTGTGTGTGTGTGCTTGGGGTGCATATCTGTGTGTCTATGACTGTGTGTGTGTGCCTGTGTTTGTATTTGTGTGTGTCCATGCACGTGTGTGTGTGTGCATGTGTGTGTCCGCGCATGTGTGTGTTCGCTGATTTCCAGCCTCTGCTCTTGTCCCGGGGAATGGGAGAGGAAGGGAGAGATGACCTCAACCTGTTCTTGTGAATTAATGTCAGGCAGGAGCGTCTCTTCCCCATCTCTCCTCCTGGAGCCCACAGCTCCTGGCCTCATCCTCACCTCCCTCCCCAGCACCGGCGGGAGGGAGGGAGAGAGGGAGGAGGGGGGGAGAGAGAGAGGGCATATCACAGCTCTCCTGAGAGACCTGGGGAGCTGTTAATAATGTCACTTCGGCTCCTGGCCCAAAGTGCGCTCTCCAGAGGCGTCTCCGGGCTGCAATGAATCCAGGCCGGCCGGGGGCCCGGGGGGGGGTCCGGGGCAGGTGAAGGGGCCATGTGTGTTCAGGCCTCCCGCACCCCGAAGGCTCGTATTTCAAGGCTCCCAGTCTAATGTCGGCACGTAAAAGTTAAGTAAAGGCAGTCGCGTGCTCGTCGGCCTCGGTAACATACAGTACCCGTCGGCTCGGTATGAGAGAGCAGCCAGTCGCTGAGTGCTGCACCACGTGCTTTATGGACACAACTCTCTAGTTGTAGTTGGAGCTCTGTAGCTTCCTACGGTAATGCGTGGTCTTCTATACATTACATTACATTACTGGAATTTGGCAGACACTCTTATCCAGAGCGACGTACAACAAAGTGCTAAGTGCATACCCATAACCAGGGATGTTGAAAGTGAGCTGAAAGACCCTAGAGGGAAGTACAATATAGGTGTGTGATCTGTAAAGAAACAAACCCCTGCACACTACTCTTAAATTCTCCCATTAATTTAACTACAGGATATGCAGACACATTGTTTTGACCCTCAGGTCTTTGTCTGGTGAGGTACACGTGTATCTGGCCTAATGAAGACCTAAGGGTCTAAATGATGTTGCATGTTGCATTTGAACTCTCCTACATCTCCAGCACCTACAAAAAGACTGGGATGGGCATATGTTTTTTTCCCCGTGTCTTTAGGAGCACCTGGGCAATTCCACGGTAACTGACATTACAACTGCTGGATATTTGGGTGGTAAAGCCCAATACAGCCACATAATGGAGACTGATAAGAGGGTTATTTCCTTCTTCTGAGGGTTATAAGAGCATATGTCAGTCTATTATGTAGCTGTATTGGACTTTGCCACTCAAGTGTCCCCTCGTTATGATGTTGGTCACTGTGGAATTGCCCACCTACGCTTAAAGGGAAGGAGTAGTGGAGAAAATACTTGATGCTGTTGTTTTGCCTGCTTTTGTCTTTGTGTTGCCCCAGCAGTCCGTAATTATTCTGACTCACGTCTCTCTTTGATCGAGAATGCGAATCCAAGCCTTCTGTCAGTCTGCCTCTGTGCTGTATTCTATTAAATGCACATTAATCTTTCTGTGATATCCTGCCCATATATTAGAAGACAAGATGCTCTTTAGTTCTTTTAGCATATCTTATACAGTGCTTATACAGCAGAAATTATGTGTGTGTGTCTGTGTGTGTGTGTGTGTGTGTGTGTGTATGTGTGAACTTCATTATATAATAATTATGTATAAAACAATATTTCAACATGCCTATGGGTGCTTTTGTTTAGCTAAAACAAAGTAATTACCTTGCATTTACAAATTTTGCCTTTGGTTGGTTATTACCACATGATGATAGTAAACCCATCCATCCATCCATTATCTTAACCCGCTTATCCTGAACAGGGTCGCAGGGGGGCTGGAGCCTATCCCAGCATACATTGGGCGAAAGGCAGGAATACACCCTGGACAGGTCGCCAGTCCATCGCAGGGCACACACACCATTCACTCACACACTCATACCTATGGGCAATTTAGACTCTCCAATCAGCCTAACGTGCATGTCTTTGGACTGTGGGAGGAAACCGGAGTACCCGGAGGAAACCCACGCAGACACGGGGAGAACATGCAAACTCCGCACAGAGAGGCCCCGGCCGACGGGGATTCGAACCCAGGACCTCCTTGCTGTGAGGCGGCAGTGCTACCCACTGCACCATCCGTGCCGCCACTGATAGTAAACCATTGTCCATTAAAATACACTATACTTATATATATAAAATTCTGATTTAATACAGTAGTTGCATGACAGTAAATGTAAAAAGATTCTGCAGCTAAAGCTGTTTGTTTTTCTGGAACTGTCTTCTCCTCATATAGTCGTTGTATTATTTTGGAATATTTGCCATATGCCAGTGTTGCATATGTGCCAAGGAAAGCAGCTCCCCTCGTACTGCATTTCCCAGCAGCCCCTGGGAACCTCTCGGACATTCAGCCACATGATCAGGACAGCCGCAGTCTGACTACTTTAGCTACCTCTACTGAGGTTTCAGCTGTGACATCATGATTCATGACTGAAATGCGGAAGCCATCACAAAAAGGTACATTCCTGTCACTTCCATTTTAGCCTTACATTGCTCCTCGGTGGTTGACATCTCTCCTATGAGACAAGCTGTCATTTGTACATTGTATACAAAAATCTTAGTCAGAAATAATGCTGACATTACCAACACCATATTCAATCTCCAGTTGTCGCTCTCTTTTACTAATATCATTGGTAGCAGGTTGTCTATGCAATGTGGGTGAGATTAGACTTACCACTGAGATTGAAATGAGGAAGTGTATTCGTTTGTAGTTAACGAACTACAAGTAACTAAGAATTTAGTAGACTGTATGGTAGAATAATAATTAGGCAGCCATGCTTGTAATTCTTTTTTAAGTTTGGGTTCTGCTGTTGTTCTGTTGATTCTGTTGATTAAAGTATTTAACCTGAATTAATTCAGTAAAAATTAAACTGTCTAAATATATGGTATGTGAAATAGAGTAGGCTGTATAAGAATTTAGCGTCTGCAATATGCCCCAATGAAATGTGAATTTATATGAAGAAAAAGTTGTGTTTGTTCCAGATATAATCAGTGTATGCTTCCAAGAAAGGGTTCTCTGCGAGGTTAAGCATCCATAATGATAATGATGACTAGCAGACATCTTAAAAATCAAATGGCTGTGGTTGCTGACTTAGCATATTTTCAAGGTAATGTCATATAGCAGATCAGTTTTTATCCCCCTAATTTGTAGACTATCTACTTTTAAAAGAAACTCATCGAAGATGTCTGCTTAGTCACACTCTCTGGCTCAATGTGAGCAAGGGATTGTGGGTAGTGAGAGTAAATAATGGAACTGGCCTATCATGTGATTCAGAAATGTTTTGTTTTTTTCCATATCTACTGTTTTCAGCGTTTAGGCAGACAGCAGTTACCAAGGTACAAGGAACTTAACAAAGTAACGAATGAAGGGGAGGTGATATGTAAATTTTGTGTGATAGGGGAAAAACCCTCAAAGAAAAGTGCCAAAAATAAAATATCAGAAGTTTGTCCCACTTTTATCATAATATGTCGGGGGGTTTTTTTTCTAACTAAATACAAGTAACTTACAAGCTAGTAGAAGGCAGGGTAGCATAATGACTAGGGAATCATGCTTTTGATTCTATTATAACTATATTCACTATTGTAATTCACTATAGATTCCTCAATGATGATGAGGAAGGTAATGATAACAGTATAAGGAAAATATAATTTGTGATAAGATAACATAAGTTGACAATTAATGTGTAGTAATGACAATAGAATGTCAGAAACAATATTTTACAGTATGCGTAGAACTGCATTTTGCAAATGCTTGTTCTATTCATAGGAGTTAATTATCATAAAGTGTTGAAACAAATTAATTTGCACTATATTTTAAGGATGTTTTAAAAAATTAATTCAATATATAGTACTAGTCACTTTTAAAAGGTGTCGTCTTTAAATGTAGATCAAAAGTTATAAAAATGGAAAAATTAGTACCACTTTAATTAAATATTTTACAGTATTTAGTGTACAGTTGTGAAATTTCACCTCACTATTTACTTAAGGTAATAATCTCCCTGTTAATTTCCACAGTCTGAAAAGGGGGTACCAAAATCTCACTGGAGAATCTAATTTGCGATTGGAGCTTTAGGCTGAACATCATCATTTAACTTCAGCTGCAATTAATTTCTGTTCTGAATTATGAGCTCAGATCTAATAGTTCTAATAGTTTTGCATGCAAGAGGGTTTGTGGTGCCACCTCACTCAAGTTTGAGGTGAGTTCACAATATGTGGCAGTGGTTTAAAGTTGAAATATTTTTAATCTGAAGTATCTTTTTCTCGTGACATAATTCAGTTTCATAATGGTCCCAAAGAGGGAGAAGTGATAATGATAGTTAATTTTCTGCATGCACATCGTAGGAAAACAAATCATCAACTGCTCGGCTGTTATTAAAGTACCCATCACTCGATAGATAGATACTCTGTCAAGGCCATCAGCAGAGCTTTTGATAAACCTGTCGCTGTAAATAAAGACCACCCTTCCTTGTGAGACAAATGTTTTTTAATCTTCTAATGTGTTCATTTATCCTCAGCCTTAACCTTAGGTCTAAATTAAGTCTCTTGCTAAAACGTAACTTCATTTAAAAATATGCATTAATCACGGCTGGCTTTTATACAGCGATGAGTCTTGTGAGGGCGTTCGGATGATACCGCACTGCTCGGTCCTTTCAAACCCTCTTTAATGTGTAAAGCGTAAAGTCTACGGTCAGTGTTTTTCTGCAGGTTCGTTTTGAGCTGTTCTACTTTCGTATGCCAAGTGTCCCTCTGTTTGTGTTTACAAGCAGGAAATTTGAAATGAATTATTTTGAAATTAAATACGCCTGCTTAGTGCGGGTGTCTGATTAGCACAGACATTAATGAAAACTTCCAGGCCTAACAGTGCCAACCTGGTCAAAATGAAATGAGTTTAATTAAATGTTATTTATTTCTTTTTTTCTTTTTTCTTTATTTTTCTTTATTTATTTATGTATTCATTTGCTTGCTTTCTTGCTTACAAGCTTGTTTGCTTGCTTGCTTACTTACCTACTTATTGACTTCCGTACTTGCTTGCTTACTTACCTACTTCCCTACTTGGTCACTTTCCTGCCTGTTTGCTTGCTTGCTTACTTATTTGCTTACTTTATTTATTTCCAGTTGTTTTCCTCAGTAACAACGTGTTTTTATTTTTTTTAATCCTCTTTTGCTGAATCCCGTTATAGCTCACGGATGACCGAGGATTCACTGCACACATTCGGAATGTCTGCCTTCCTTTCTGCAGAGCGATGACAACCAACAAAGCCATTATTTAGACAGCTGACATTTCCACCAGCGTCAGCATAATTACACAGGTGCAAACGATTATTTAACATCTAATTATTTAACCATTCTCCGGAGCGCCCGTGCCAAAAGCCGGGCACCTATGGTGGCATTTGCCTTTTGCGGGAAAACAACGGGGCAGCGCGTGAACTTGGCAAAGCCGTCTCTCTCATCTCCCGCATTACTAAAAAAAGGATTTCTCCGGCTTTTTGAAATGCCCGGAGTATTCCGCCGTCATTTCCCAGACTCGGCAGCTCCTGCTATCAATCCCGTTCGGCAACGTACGCAAAACAGCCTCGGAAAAGAGGAACAAAGAAACTAACGACAGCTTAGCGGGCCTAAAAGATTGAAAATTCTGTCAGAAGAAAAGCGCGAGATCACTGGGAGAGGAAGAGCATCAGAGCTTTGAAAGACAAAGGCGGGATCAAGTGGTCTCTAGACTATTAGAAGCCAGTTGTATTTAAGCTTATTTGGCTGATAAGGTTGTCAGAAAGGAGCTTTTTATCAGCCCGGAGTAGTTGGTGCCAAGGCATTACCAGTCTTTTTCCCATGCAGCGAGAGCACTGCTGACACTTTGTGGGAAAAAGCGAATCTTTTGATGAAGCTGCCTCATGTTTTCACACAGGAAAGACCCGTTTTGGATGCTGCTGAGTGGTTTAGAACGTCTGAGGGAAGCTTCAAGTTATATGTTTATGTATTTGGGTCCGCTTTTAACCACTTTTATTTAAAATAATTAATCTACGCTTTTTCGTGGGAAGCCTGTTGTTTCAAGCGTGGCGACGTCCACTCATCCCGGTTTTAGAGTGATCAGATCAAGCGTTGATTGAATTCTCCTCGGGACCTCGAAGTGTGTTTAGCATTCACTCTGAGGAGGAGGAGAAGAATAAGAATGACCTGGTTTGTCAGACTCTCTTCAGTTTGAAAGAACGGGGGATGCTTTCGGGGGAAACGGCTGGCGCTTTTGATTCGGCGATTCGCCGATGACAGCCGCATCCGTCTGAAATATGCGCACGAGGCAGAATATCAATTATAATGTACATTGATGTAATACACTAATAAATGTCAGCAATATTGTCCATGCTGGGCTTCATGCACAAAGATCGTCTATCAGGAGTCGAGGTGGCGAGCGCAAGCTTATCAGACATGAAATATTGGGACTCGCTGAATTATTCTCCCCAACGCAGCCGGGAACGTTGGTATTCCGTGTGGCTCCTGTAAACAAGATGGGGTTGCCGTGTTTCCAAGGCATTTATTCACGGGGAAAAAAAACCCCCACTGCGAACTGACTCTGTTCTTCAGCACCCTTTTAAATACATCTCTGAGATAATTTAAGAGGGTAAATATAATTCTTACACACAGCTCTGAATTTTATTTCGACTGCCCTCTCGTAGAAGTAAAAGACCTCTGTTACACTGAATTGTACTTGCGTGTGCATTTGCGCGTGTGTGTGCGTGCATGTGCATGGGTGTTTGTGTGTGAGTGCACGCACGCGCAAGTGTGTGTGTTTGTGTATGTGTGCGTGCATGTGTGTTTGTGTGTGCGCACGCATCCATTTGTGTTTGTGTGTGTCTGCGCGTGTGTGTGTGTGCGAGCATGTGTGTGAGTGTGTATGTGTGCATGTGCGCACGCACGTGCGTGTGTGTGTGTGTGTGCGCGCGCGTGCGTTTGTGTGTGTGTGTGTGTGTGTGTGTGTATTTGTTTAACTAGGTGCTTATAATGCTGAAGAGATAAGAGCAAACAGCAAACAGGTCTACTCCCTATAAACTGGGAAATTATCGCTCCAGCTTTTCCTCGTGACACAATTTGTCAAAGCGGCTGATAGGAAACAAATTCTATTCATAACCAGCACCAGCTCCGGCACCTCCCTCCCCTTAGCACCGCCGCCATTCGCTAGCAATTCAATTATAGTTTTGCAAGATAGTGAGCCCAGAGAGAGAATCCGGGCTGACAAGTAATATGACAGGTTGGTTACAGAGTGTTTATGCAATTAAACTTTCACTGACAATACCTGGCGTAGTGATGAATGCCAGGGCGGAGCCACGCGAGAACGTGTGGTGCCCCACCAGGATTGCACATTTTTCATTATTATACAGCCGCACTGATCTTTAGGGGATGGCCAGGAGTGGTAGAGAGAGGGGGGGGACAGTTGAGGAGTGAGGGGGGGGAGATAGGAGATGGGTTGAGTGAGGGAGAGGTAGACAGTGCAGATAGGAACTGGGAGGGAAGGTGTGTGGGAAAATATTTGCAAATGCAAGAACAACATAGGGTTTTGGTCACAGGGGTGGGGGGGGGGGGCTGACAGTTGTGTGGGTTTTTTTTTGGGGGGGGGGGTTTGTATGCCCACCGGTTTATTTTTTCGCTTTGACTGGATAGAGCCCTCTCATGCCAAATATTGTGCTGTTATTTTCAGTGTTTTTTTTTTTCTCTCTCTGATCAAAGTGGCATTGAAAGACAAGCGCGATCCTTTTTCATTTTGTAGACAATTTTTTTCTATTCAAATATATCTGTTGTATATTTTAGCGCTCGTTTCAACTTTCCAGATAGTGGCGCAGTGTTTTTCATTTATATGATATGAATTATATGATTGAGTTATATGTAACAGCTTGTTCCCTTGCAGTACGATATTCAAGTCTTTCAAGTATTTTCATTTTAAGGTTCTGAACACAGTGTAGCGGTATTGAAATAAAATCCTGGTGCAGCACAGTGTTTATTATCACTCTAGAAACCGCAGAGTCACAAAAAGTATATTTTTCAAAAAGCACTCTTAAATAATTTGTCATCCATTTCAGTACAGATACAGAATATCTGTACACTTTGTGTGCATTGTTCAGTGTACAGAATCTGTGTACTGGATAACTGAATCTCTGTAATTTGCCACAGCAGTGAGACACAACTGTGTGTCCCATAAAGTTAGGGTGTTTGAGCCAGCTATGGTTTCTTGATTGTCTGCCTCCTATACAGAAGATTTGTGAGGTGGCTACAGTCTGTAATTTCAAGTAAAATATTGGTTCCAATAGAATAGCAGGCTAACTCAGTCAGACCTGGGTCAAATTTGTAATTCTGTGCTTGGTTGATTGATCTCGCCTGCCACAAGAGAACCAGAAGTTCGGGGTTACAGTATTTCATACTGTTGGTTTCAAAACTCCAGACAAAATTATTTGAATCGAAAACAATTGCATATTTGACCCAGATCTAGTATTTCGATATTTTGACTATAACAAAGACGCACTCAGATTTACAACCTGTAGCTTTCACTAACTAAAATAAAACATGTTAATAATGTTGTAACACATTTCTAGCATCTTAATAAAATGAAAATAGAACATTACCACAAATTATAGTGTCTACATGGCCAGACGATAGTGGATTCAAATTCATATTTAAAAACTTCATACTCTAGTTGGAGCTTCTGCGACCTCATAATGTCGTACTCCAAAGATGTAGTCGAGTCTCTCTAAACAATAAATGAGTAATATAATGTTGCCAAATATTACCAAGAGCCTGGGAATATGGGTCTTTGACTTCACAGGTAGGTGACAGTGGAAAAAGGAATAACACTAGACATAACAGAAAATGTGAAGGCTTACGGTTATGAGAGTATTTGCCTCTTAATCGGCCTTAATTGGTCTGCATGCTTACTAAACTCCTCTAAGAGTGCGTCTTACTCCTGGTAATGTGAATAACTGCAGTTGCAACTGCATAGCAGACATTTTCACTCATTTCCATTCAGAATTGTGTTTCATGGGCAATGAAGGACTATCTTGCTGTTAATAGGCATTCAATAAATGTGGCGACAATTTTTTTTCCTGAGAAACACAGTGCGAGGGCCATAGAATAAGAAAGATGTGTAGCAAAGTAAATGAGAACAGGGATGAGCATACATGCACAGAAGGCTAATATGGGGAATGTATTGAGCTGAAGCAGAAGTAAAAAGCAAAAGCTAATAGGTGGCTGATACGGATCATTAAGTAACAGTATGGGCTGTCTCTTCTGATTGCACTGGTAAACACTGTTATTTGTCTGAGTTTTCATTTTATTCACAAAAATACATAAGGACCTACGCTGCCTGATGTAGGTGCAGTATTGTTAATTTGCTAACAAATAAGTACAAAACCCAAGACGCACAAGCACATTGTTCATATCTCATGAACGGTTAGCGTTTCAGATCTTGACAAGTAGTCTTTGCTTAGGGCTGACCGCAATCTTATAGAATCGCATGAATTCATCTCATTTCGTACTGTACAATGCGCATGTTTGTAACTGCAAGAGGGCGTACAGGGAGCAGTCTCGAAACTGCGAGGTAACAACACATAGGACACTGCGCCTCTTTAAAAAAATATCTGTCTGGCGCTCTTTGCTGAGAGCTGACCGGAATCTTATAGAATTGCATAAATTCATCTGGAAGGAAAACAAAGCTATTTGATTGCGTACTGTACAGTGCGCATGTTCGCAACTGCAAGAGGGCGTACGGGGAGCAGTCTCGAAACGGCGAGGTAACGACGCATAGGACACTGCGCCTCTTAAATAAAATATCTGTCTGGATCTCGTGCCTCCATGAAATATTCCGCCTCTTCATCCAGTCTAGGCTGCCCTGCCGGGGAGATGCTTCTGAAGCTTATTAACATGAGGAAGAAACCGAGGCGTGAAGCTGAGAAGGGCTAACATAAACACGCATTAATATTACACAACTGCCTCTTTCTGCGCCAAACAATGAATAGGCCGCATTTAGCCCAGGAACGGGTTCTGCGATGCGGGTAGTTTTGTTAGCCAGGTAATATATCTGAGAGGGCAGAATAACAAATGTGTCTCGCTGGAGTGGAACACGATCAAAATTCTCAGTACCTGAATGCGTGTGTGTGTGTGTTTGCGTGGGTGGGTGTGTGTGTGTGTGTGTGTGTGTGTGTGTGTGTGTGTGTGTGCTAGTGTCTGTGTATGTGTGCGTTTTTGTGCCTGTGTGTGTATTTGTGTGTGTGTGTGTGTGTGTGTGCCCGTGCCGGTGTGTATGCATGCATGTGTACCCAAGCAGGTGTGTGTGTATGCGTGCGTGCGTGCGTGCGTGCGTGTCTATCTTTTGGTGCATGTCGCATTTAGACAGCACGATCCCACACCCCATCCATCTGTATGCGACTCCCCAATGATAATACCCAACCGCTCAATTTAGCAGTGAGGAAACAGTGTTTTGTCTATGTACTGTATGTGTACACTTACCCCCCAATCCCTCATCTCCACTACCAACTGTCAGTTTATCATAAACTGCGCTCTTGCCGTATTAATGTATACGGTAATGTTAACACACTCAGAAGAGGTTTTATATGCGCTACTATGTGCAAAGATCAGAGTTAGTTGAGGTGTTCTTTTTAATTAATCATTTGTCCTTCAAACAGTAAATGTTCTCTCTTCAGAGCATGTTCCCCTCAGATAATTAGGTCCCACAGTCAGGCTAATTCCACTCGAGGACCCACTGTAGCGACCTGCTTCTTTTGTGTGGGTAATCTTAGCCTTGTCAGATCCGGTCTCCCAAGAATTCCCCCTCTCTGAAAGAGGGATGAGAAATGCTTTCTTTCTCTTTTCTGTGCCCTACACCTTTTCCAGCGCATACATAAACGGATGCAGACACACGCACACATACGCACACACACACACACACACACATACACATGCTCGCACACACATGCGCACACACTCACACATGCTCATGCGCGCACACACTCTTGCGCATACACATACTCAAATTCATACACATACACACACGCGCACACGCACATGTGTACACACATACACACACTCTTGAACATACACATACACACACATACACACTCACATGCAAAAGCACACACAGGTACACAAAAACAGCCTGAAAAAAAGATGCACACATATAACAGATGCATACATATGCACCAACACATGCATGCATAAACAAATACACGCAGAGACAAAATGTACAGACTGCATAGACACACATTAATTTTAGTACGCACATAAACATACGCAGCCATACACACACACACACACACACACACACACACTGCGAGCAGCATTCCGGGTAGTGAGGTGTTGATTTTAGTAAGCCGAAGAAATGACAGGAGTGTATTTGGGTCTGAAACGAAAAAATAATCCTATTAATTCAAAGTGAATAACAAAGAGGACTAGGACTTTTCCCAAGTTGTTCCATTTATTCAACCTGCTAGTGTTTTGTTCTTCCATCATAATTATTTCCAAGTCAGATCCGCACTGATTTCCTGGCGGACTTGTGTACCTCAGACTAACTTAAAGAACAACGGAGCCCGGATAATTCGCACTATTCCTTTGGGGTCGTGTTCTCTGTTTTTTTCAAGGACATTTTTATTACAAAGCTGATGAAATTTGCATATTAATTCATTTCTTTCAATTTTTAAGATTAAATGTTGTCAACATGTATCAGTGCAAGGCTTTGACAGAGCTGATGAAATGGGTCAGTCAAGCTTGAACATTGTGGAGTAAGGCAGCCATCTGCAACCTCCCAGCCCCCCAGTGCCGCCCGCTGTCTCTCCTGCAACTTGATTAAAGAAAAGAACTTTGACTGGGGAGGGAGGTAGAGAGGGGACGGAGGAGACCGTGGGGAGGGTGGGGTGCATGGGGGAGGAGGGGGAGGGGGGGGGGGGTTGGGCTAGCTAAAATGGTATGCCAAATTCTATCAACTGCCTTTTGAGGGATTTCTCCCAAATCAGAAGAGCATTAAAATCCCTCTGTTCAATGCATCCCCCCCCCCCCCGTACTGTTCATTGTTTTTATTGTTGCATGACCTTTGAACTTTCTGGGTGAGTCATTCTGTTTTGTTGTAGAATGGATGCCACTTCGACTGAAAAGGAAATTGAAATTGAACACACATTTTTAGAGTTGTGGCAGCCAATGGAGTCTCGTTAGACTTTGATGTTTCGGAGTTACCGCGAACAGTAGTATACGCTTGTAGCTGAATGCTGCCTCTCTTCTTCTATGAAAGTTTGCAGAGGCTGGCTTCTTACCATAATTCATGCTTACTAACTTCTCAGAACTGAATCAAAGACCACTTGACATTGTGAGTCAGCGGCAGGCGGTTTTTTCGAAAGAGTCAAGATAATCAACTTGAACTCGAAAAGGGTGAACTCGAACTCGGAAAAGGGAGAAATACAAAGATGTGAAAATCCTCAAAGCAAGATTTTCTAAATATAATGTGTTCGCTGCCCCTGGTACGTTGTTTTTTTGCTTAATCTTATCTTGGAATAGATCCAGTCAGCACTTGTCTTTTTGGGTAGAACAGCCCTGGATATGATAATGCCTTTTGCTCTCAGAACAAGCAGCTCATTGCAGCGACTACCTTTCAAGGGCAAGAAAGGCAGCAAAGTAGCTGTAGTCGACATGAAAATTACCTTCACTGTTTCTCTTACCTCTCAAGCTCCAAGAGTAGCACGCTTTATTACACATATTCTTTTTTGTTTACTTTTCCAGGAAAGCTTCACACCACACCCCCACACATCACTGCCCCCCAGATATGGAGACCAGTAGAAACCTTTTTTTCTTCCCTTTGCCACTAATAGACGACACACAGTAGCTGCGGCGTCAGCATTTCTCTGCTGGCTCCATTATTAGCGTCGACTTGAGTCGGCCTTCTGACAAGTGCCGTAGCCTCTCTATCCTGGCAGCCATTACAGCTGATTGGTAATGATGACAATGCCCCCCCATCCTTGACATTCCTTCAACCAACCCCCCCCCCCCCCCCCCCCCCCAATACCTTTGGTTGTTATAGTTTTTCGTTCATGTCTCACTGCACCCACTAAGAGTATTTTTCTTAAAAAATGTCCCACATTCCCTCTCTGCAAAAAACAAGCGAGTCAGTCTCAACAAGCATTTTAGTCTTATATTAAAGCTTATTTCTCTTACTTTTTTAAAACTAATTTATGATTTAAATTATGATTTCACTTGCCAAAATTAACTTAAAAAAAACTTAAAACAAGTTACTATTTTCTACTTTAGTGGAAAAATAAGATTTTAAGTCTCATTACATACTAAAACACTTGGTAAGACTTGTTTTTCCAGCCCAGTCTCACCACACGAAGTCCCATGTTATTTGATGTATTTATCATTACATCACATCACATAACAAAATCATAGAGGAACCGCACAAGCGTTATCTAACGGTGACATCTGCGCTCCGAGGTGGGTGACCGCGGCTCCCCGCCGACACGGGGCCAGAGTGACCCGGCGGCGATAAAAACCAGCGGCCATGTCACGCCGTCACCCTCATTACCATATTAGTAATGGATGGGCCGCGTCAGCCCCCCTCCCCCAGCCTGTGGCAGATCGGAGATTCCTGGAGGCCACCGGGTTATCTCCCCGTTAGCCATGCTGCGGGGGGGTCCACAAAAAAATACACCGCTAGGCTTACATTGGTGGGGCCACAAATAATCTCCCGGGGCAACGACTCCTCATTGGGTCGCGGTGGGTGAGGAGCGCCGCAGGTGTCGTGTGCCGGTCGAGAGGTCGCAACCTCAGAAAGCGGCTTTCCATTGGCCGGGGTGGAGCGCGGGTGGTTGGGGGCAAACGGGCGTCCGTCTGCAAGGTCGCTCCGACTTGTTCGCCTTGCGCGACTTCAGCGGGCTTGTCGCTGGTGTTTGTTCTGTGTCTAATTGTTATGTATTACTGGCTTCTCTGCGAGGCGCACCCCGAGCAATGTTAGATGGCGTGATATGGGAGATCAAGGGGCTGTGATCACTATGGATGACTGAGCAGTAAAACATGATGGGTGATTTCAAACAACAATTATCTTACCAGTGTTTGTTTCCGTCATGACATTCTGAAGGTCAGCGCGGCGACAATTCATGTGAGGCGGATGAAGCCGCGCTCGGCTGTAGCTAAAAGCATGACACGCAAGCCTACAGTATACACACATATCACCATACCCACCAGCCTACAATACACACCCTCACTCACACACTCTTTCACACACCATATACACATATATATCACCATACCCACCAGCCTACAATACACACACTCACACTCTTTCACACACCATACACACAAGCCTACAGTATACACACATATCACCATACCCACCAGCCTACAATACACACACTCACACACCATACACACAAGCCTACAGTATACACACATATATATCACCATACCCACCAGCCTACAATACACACCCTCACACTCTTTCACACACCATACACACAAGCCTACAATATACACACATATTACCATACCCACCAGCCTATAATACACACAGACTCTTTCACACACCATACACACAAGCCTACAGTATACACACATATTACCATACCCACCTGCCTACAATACACACACACACTCTTTCACACACCATACACACAAGCCTACAGTATACACACATAAATCACCATACTCACCAGCCTACAATACACACACTCACACTCTTTCACACACCATACACACAAGCCTACAGTATACACACATAAATCACCATACTCACCAGCCTACAATACACACACTCACACTCTTTCACACACCATACACACAAGCCTACAGTATACACACATAAATCACCATACTCACCAGCCTACAATACACACTAACACACTTTCACACACCATACACACAAGCCTACAGTATACACACATTACCATACCCACCAGCCTACAATACACACACTCACACTGTTTCACACACCATACACACAAGCCTACAGTATACACACATATTTCCATACTCACCAGCCTACAATACACACACTAACACACTTTCACACACCAAACACACCATACACATAAGCCTACAATATACACACATATAAATTACCATCCACACAAGCCTACAGTATACACACATATTACCATACCCACCAGCCGACAATACACACACTCACACACACTCTTTCACACACCATACACACAAGACTACAGTATACACACATATAAATTACCTTACCCGTCAACCTACAATGCACACACTCACTCACACACAGTGCGCACACACATGGGCCATACACACACGGGCCATGCACACAAGCGGTACAGTACACGCACTCAAACGTGTTACCATGTCCACAAACATGAAATTCATGAGACAGGTAGTATTCTTACATCTAAAAGTGATTTATGACTTATAGCATACACTGTCTTCATTTCCACAAAGAACACGAAACCTTTTTTTATTTTTATTTTTTGTTCAGAAAGTGCGCTAAATGTTTTAAATGTTGTCGACGGAAACCTTTTAATGGCACGTGCAACTAAACCACGATTCACAGTAAAATTCACAAGGTCAAATGTGTATTGACCTTAATACAGATTCTCCATTTTACTGAGCACCACAAATGCTCAGCAACTCAGGCCCAAAGATAGTGGAAAAAAAAAAACCCTGTTCCTTATTTGTACTGCATGTCATTAATTGATGCACAGAATGACATTGGCAAGCACTACCGTTAAAGCTTATCACATTGTCATGCCTTAAGCAGGTGAAGTGTGAAGAAATTTGTCATGACACGTATGTCACAGCGTTAAACAGTGACGTAATTAATTACCTACACGCCATGATTAATCCGTCCACTTGTCAGTCTTTCGTGTAATGAAGTTAAATATGGGGGTGGAACCCAATGGCAGAGGAACTAACTGTGCTGTACAAGCAGGCGCACCACAGTTAACTACAGAGATGAAAGAACAGGGGAACGGCAGCCATGTCTGAATTCACTTTATGACGTCTATAAACTCTAAACTCATTTGGTTTGTCACTTTCTTTCTGAAAAAAGCTCCTTTTGAAGCTGGTCCTCTCACTACAATATACAAATATGTTGGGTACCAGCTCTACGTTTCTTCTGGCTGAGATAGAGAGGGAATGGGAGATAGAGAGGGAACAGGAGAGAGAAAGAATGAACAAGAGGGCAAGAGTTAGAGGGAGAGAATGAGACGGAGAGGGGGAGAGAGTGAGTATTACATCCATGTCATTTCCTTTCATTTTGTTATGTCACTAGACTTGCTTTGTCACAGTTTGTTTCTGTAAAAAAAAAAAGCTGCTTTTGAAGCCGGTCCTCTCACTACAACCTGAGTATGTAGGGTACCAGTTCTCCCTGTTTCCACTGGCAGAGAGAGAGAGAGTGAGAGAGAATGAGAGAGGGAGAGAGAAGGGCAAACAAGGTCTCGCAAGGCCACAAGCCTCACTTTGTGCCTGTCAGGCCCAGCAGGACCCGTGTCGCATGCACAATGTTGAGAAATCGCTCCGCACCGCTCCTCAATATGGAGCCAGCCACTAGCGCCGTCCAATTAGCGCCGAGCGCGGCGCATTATATATCATTACTAATGTACGGTGTGACGCCCCCATTCATCAGCGGGTCTGAGCCGGGGACCGCAAGTCATCAAAAACGGCAGGAAAAAACTGGATGTGCCGGAGTTACGGCGCGCACGCTTTATTTTGATTTATCTGCGCGCTAAACGTTTGACGTTTTGAATTGGTACTAATATTTATATAAATGTAAATTGAGGAATATTAGCTAGAGTAGGCAAGCCTGACTGAGGCATATAAGTCATGTACCGTGCTTGTAGTTGTGTGTGTTCCTTCGTCTCGCGCCCCCCACCCCCCCCTCCTGCCTCCCTCCCCTTCCTCCAGCGTGTGAAAGAAATGTAACCAGAATTGAAGTGTCTGAGACAGGCAGAGCTGGGCCATAGGAGCTGTCACTGGGTTATTGATAGTCAGCTTTCAGGACTACAGAAAGTAATACTCTTAAAATGCCATCATTTAAATGTGGATGGTGGCTTGCTGAAAGGTTTCATCATGAAATTAATTTTGGCTCCTCCAACCCATGAATAATGTGTTGTTGTTGTTTTTGTCTCGCACAACAACCAGGAACCAGGAAATCAGCGCCTCCTCTCCACGGAGACGCTGGCTCCCTGCCAGTCATGTGACACGCCCGGTCACGTGACCTGCTAGGACACGCCAAGCCAAAAATGTACTTGGCAGACATTTGTTTAACAAAATATCCATTGAGGGGGCCGGCTGCTATTTAGGGTGGTGCATAATCAGCTGTAGCATAATCGGTAACATTGTCCAGGGAGGGAGGGATGGGGGGAAGGTTTCAGCTGGTGGGCTTGTCCAGCAAACTCCTCTGGGAGTGCCTGCAGAATGCCTGTGTGTAGAGTCAGCTGTTATGTATTTATTTGTAATTATTTGCACAGAAAAAAATAATTTAAGAGCAGCAAACAAATTTGAAACATGCTGGGGAAGTAAAGAAGCCCAGAAAGGCTTGTAGAAGGTACTTTCCCTTAAGGAAATAAAGCAGTCCCATACACAACAACAAAAGTAAACTAACATTAATAAGAAAACTGTTCTGTGACTGCCCAGCTCTGCTGCTACTGCTACCTGCTTGTCAGCAAAAAGAAGCAAGCTGTCCTTTAGGTGATTATGAAATAAATACGGTGTTTGAAAAAAGAAAGGGCTCAAGGTTTGATTTTTTAAGGTACAGTAGGTAATTTCCGACTTCTAACAGTCAAGAGAGGAATTGCAGCAATAAACACCCTCAAACCACAACACTGTTTATCCCTCCGCCTTCTCTGTGAACACGCTGACGTTAACACCCCCCCCCCCCCCCATGCCATTGGCTGTAGCGGTTAGAACCCATTTTCAACGAATGGGATTTAATTATTGTACAGCTATATAATGTCCATCAACTGTATATTTTGAAACCCGAATTTAAGGACGTTAAGTACAGGCAGAGGGTATGTCAACATGTCAGTGAGCCTTTTTCAATGATAGGAAGGGACTTAGAATGTACATTGTGTAACAATGTTTTAACACAAAAATCTTACCTATTGTACCTTTAACTGCGCCTTTAAATTTTACAATATTAATACCTTCCTCTAGTTCGTGGGTGGGGTTCACTGGGTGTTCCAAAGACATTCATCGTTGTGTGATTCCATCTCCGTTTTTGGTTTCATGTTTTTTAGTGTCAGGGACAGAGATGTATTAAATTGCCTTGTGCTTTCTGGTGAGATGATATTAATCCCTTAATGACACAAGTGTGAAAAATGAGAAGACATAGGAAAATATGTAACGGAATACAAAATATTGTTAGACCTGAAAAATCAATAATTGCTTGACCAAGGAAAGTGGTGGGTATTAGAAAGCTGTGCAATGGGCAGGATTCATACAAGTATTTAATTAATTTGACTATGACTAAATTGGAATTAGGGGACCAATTAGCTTATTGTTCACTAGTGTGGTACAAGCGAATTTCAGAGTTTCTCCTCCACAAATCCTTACAGGTTTTTTCTCTAAATTCTTCTAGATATCACATTTTAAGACTGGGCACTTATTAGTCTGCATTAGAGTGGCTTAGAGACAATTAAACATAGAAACTGTATTATGTTTTCATGTTATAGGATTTTACTGTGATTATAAGTAAATGTTCTCATGGGTTTGAAACAGAAAGGAAGACATGCTTTCATCCTGAAGGCATCTGATTCAGCTCATCATTCAGCTGTACCGGCACCCGAGAGCCACCTTTTTTGAATATGTTAGGTAATATAGACTTTAAACACTGAGTTGAAAGAAAAGCTTGTGAGTGAGTTTTAATGACATACACTCACCGAGCACTTTATTAGGAACATTTTTACTTTATTACGCCAACTTATTCATGCGATTATCTAATCAGCCAATTGTGTGGCAGTATTGCAAAGCACACAATCATGTAGATACGGGTCAGGAGCTTCAAATAATGTTCACATCAACCATTAGAATGGGGAAAAAATGTGAACTAAGTGACTTTGACCATGGAATGATACACCTTGTTAATGAGAGACGTCAGAGGAGAATGGCCAGACTGGTTAAAGCTGACAGGAAGGTGACATTAACGCAAATAACCGCACATTACAACAGTGGTATGCAAAAGAGCATCTCTGAACACACGCTTCATAGCTTCAAGTGGATGTGATACAGCAGTAGTAGTGTAAAAAAGTAAGTCTAATAAATACCTAATAAAGTGCTCACTGAGTGTATAGCCAACCAAGGTTGATTGAGCTGGCAAGGGGATGCATTTCAAAGTTGAGGTCCTATCTGATGTTGATTACTGGGTGATGGAAAATAAGGGGGTCATTTTCTCCTTTTCTGTCATGCAACCATCTTTGTTTACATTTCCGCAATGTATTCTGTTGCAGAATGGTTATTAAAATCTACATTTATATTGTCAAGTTGCAGAAGGGGTGTTAAAGGTATAGTGTGTCTAAAACATCAAACAAAAACAAAATTCACAAATGTCCTTGCGCTCACACATTTCAGAGCATGTACTAATAAACATAAACATGCATGTAACATGGCTGAGCAGTGTGAGGTAACACCGCATCCAGTGATAGTCTAGTGATAAACTGGGATTCACATGAGACCATTAAACAATGAACAACAAAATAATTAGCATGTCCAGAATAAGTGATCTTTAGTAATTCCTAATTTATGCAATGACAATAAAACTTCACAAATCACAAAGAGAGAATGTTCCATTACAGAGACATTAGGCCATTAAATTAATTGCTATTAATATTACTGTTCTAATATAATTTATTTGCTTGACAGAGTCCTTTATCCACAGCTTTCAGTTATACTCATATTTACTACCAGATAAGTGCTTTGCTAATGGGTACAATAGGCCTTTGTGAAGTGAACTCAGTGTTTCGATTACACCGACACCCTTTTTGGTAAAAACGCAACCACAGGTCCCATCCAATACAGGGTGTAGGAGAGGCTGAGTTTCAGTGACTCGTACATTAAAAAGCTCCATGAGAAGATGTTCAGATGTGTCCTCGGAGGGGGGAGTTAGACAACACGGGCGGAGAATATCATTTCATCAGAAATGCTTTGGGACGGGGCGGAAAATGGAGGAGCGGCTTTCTGCATGATTACACGGCTGAGGTCAGATTGCTGTAAATGTCAATCGCCGCACCGAACGCGAGAGACTAAATGTTACGGCGAAGGTCACAGGAAATACCCTAAAGGAATGCATCTGTTTCTCCGAATAATTTGGTTGACCAGTTGGCAGCGTGTGTATAAGAATACCTGTGGGTCTTATGTGATGGGAAACGAATAGGGGGCTCGTTAAACCGCAAACTTTGTTGTTTACTCCGTGTTTGCGGCTAAAAGGAAAACCAAAGGAGCGTTAAAATGTCACGTTACATTACATTGTTGCGACTCTAATTGAGAGCATAATGTTTTTTGAAGTGGTGTTTGTGGTGGATTAGAGAAACAAGCATATTTTTAGTACACTTTTTAAATGGCACCTTTTCTCCGAAAGTGTCGTTAATTTACTCTACATTGGCTATCCTTTTATTTCAATGTCCAGTCAGAGCTTGGAAGTAATGCGTATGCATTTTCCAGGATGAGGCCTGTAGATTTTTAGAAAATTAGTCCCACAGAATGATGACAAGCATACCTGACAATATGTAATTGTTTTGGATTCAAATACTTTTCTACATCTTACACAGCTTGTGTGGTGTAGTGGAACCTATTGAATACTAATGGAAGTGCAGACCCCACCTTAGGGTCCTCTTTGTTGGCTCTAACGCACCAGGCACGATCAATCAAGCACAGAAAATAATTTTGGATCCCAAACGATTACGCGCTTGACCTAGGTCTGACGAAGAGTACGGAGAAGTGTGTTTGCTACTGTACCGCGGTCAGCCTAAAAGGCTTCCCTGGCCCTTGCTGTCTGGAGAAACTGAGGAGAAGACTGCAAAACAGGAAAGAAGGGAGAGGTGATTTGCTCAGTCAGCTGGCTCGGCTCTTCCTGCCTTTAGCTTTCAGAAGACCTGTTGAACCTTTCCCAGCGCCCGAAAGGTCGGCCTCTCCCGAACAGCCCATGACACGTCCATTACCGGCAAGCCCCGCTCAGCGCGCTGATACCGGAGACGCTTCGGACGGAGACGCGTAGCGGTAGCAGCCTTTCCATTGAGGGGAAACGATTGAATAAACGGTCACGTTCCTGCGGCGCTGTCAAAAAATCTGCAAAAACAAGTTCGGAATAAGTGATGGCCTGCCAGACGGCTCTTAATGTCAGGACGGCTACGTTGTTATGTTTGTGAATGAGTCGGGGCCGTTCGCCGGGTCCTCAGTCACGCCGCTCCTGGTATAACTTTGACACCGCCAGTATCTGCTCAAGCCCTGGGCTCCGGGAGCCATTCACCTCACACCGCAGGTGCGTTTCGCCTCTGAATCATTCAGCAAATAAAACAAACGCAACCATCAAATATTCTGTTCGACCTACATCTGGTCCGCGGTGGACTCTGTAAAGAAACGTGTTTTTCAGCCATTTTAAAAATGAAAGAAGAAACCGGCTTTGATCACAGTGTAAGTGCGAGGCAGGTTTGAAGGTTTTATTTTTTTTTTCCTCCCGGTTTGAACTTAATATCGCTATGCAGTGAGTTCCTGACGACCTTAACCGTCTTGCCAGTCAAATTTTGCATTGTTAGGCGGGTCTGTCTTGTGGCTTGTAGCGAGTCCCCTGTTGGAAACATGTGACCTAGGTGACATGTCACTCCTGGCTCAAAGCCTGTTTGAAATCTTTCAGCAGTGTACAGTATATAAGCTAAATATATTCAGTTTTGGAGCTTTTTGTGATAAATGGGTTGTATATAAAAGTAAACAATGTACAGTAAGCACATAAATAATGTAATAGTGTGTGTGGGTTTTCTTTTTCCCAAATCCAATGTAATATTTCACACTATTGCTATGCGTACTGGCTCTCACAGACTGTGACTGTTTTCCAGGATTCTGGGCCACAAAAAAATGACAAACTTCATGAAAAAAATAATTAACTGTGCAGTCTTTTTGGAAAGGAGAATAACTAGAGTATTCTCAACTGAATTTTACATCACCTGGGCACACAATTATTTAATCATGCATGTATCTGTCTGAAAATATACTGCCTAATTATCTTTGGTGACAGAATTTCAAGCGCAACCTTAACTAAATATTGACTTTTGTTAAAGGAGCTAATAAAATACAGCTGTGCTGTTTGACATACAGACTGAAATTGTTTTCGCATTCAGAGCGTTGTACTTTTGTACGGGGACAGTCTGAAAGTAAACAGTATGTTTTGTTTTTATTAATACATGAGAAGCATGGGTAATGACAATTGAAAAGCAGGATATGAATCAAGGTGTGTGTGGCACATCAAATATATGTCTACATGGTATAGACTGTGAGGCTTATATGTGCAACCAGGAAAGCAAATGTCATACTTCTTTTCGCTTGACTAATGATTGAATGAATTAATTAGCTGACAGTACGTACATCATATGCATAACATAACATTGTACGATATCTGTAATTGCAAAACTCCTTCACTCATTGTTTGAGAAGCGATTCTGCACTTGCAAATGTTCAGTAATTACATATCCCCATACTTTATATCGCCATTCATTATGTTTGTTTCAGTCTTCGTGTTCCTATATTTTGTGCGGAAAAATATTTTTTTCTTACGTGTCACTTGGTAATTAAGATAGGGTTATCAAAAATTGACCTTACCAAACCGGAGGTTTCTAAAATAGAGCTATTTGCCTTCAGTTTAGCACCAAGAGCTGGATATCTCCCTGTTTGTCTTAAACCGATTTTAATAACTCTGCTGTCTCATATTCCTCCCTCAGAGGAAGTCTCCTTTCTGCCCTAGTAATATGCCCTAGGGGAGGTTTCAACCTGTTTTACTGCTTGGCAGAACAAACAATGTTTCAATTGAGCACAAAGACAGAGAAGAAGAAGTGAGAGTGGTCGCTCAAGCTGAATTTATTTCATTACTTAAATGGATTTTATTTCAGCTTGTCTGTCCAAAATTTATTGGCCATATCAATAAGAAGAGAAAGTAATGATGTAGATATTTTACAGTTCTTCTGTATCAAATATGTGTGCATATGCTTCTTTGCACACAGGAGAGAGTTTGTGTGGTGTAACATATCTTTAAATTACATCAATTTAATACAATTGAAAATTACATTTTTTTCCCCGACATTGGCAAAAGTTAATACACAGTTTGTTGTTCTCAATATTAATATCAATGTACCGTGCAGCTATTTTCTCATTGTGAAAATCATACTTTATAGCTCAGGGCTCATCAAATCGCCGTTCTCGAGGGCTAAGAACTGCTGATTCTCCACCCTCCCTTTACCTGGGTGTTAGGTGTGAAGTGAGTGTGGCACAAATTCTTCAGTTAATTACCTTGGAGAAAAGAAAACAAGGGCCGGATTTAGATTCGTGGGACAGTTTTGGTTATCCATGTTATATCCACGTTATATATCACATATATCAGCTCTCTCGCAATTGTAAGTACGCTTTGGTTTTCTGAAATTCAAGATACTTCTCAGAGGAGAGAAATTAGCTCCACGATTTGTTTCCTTTGGCAAGTAACTCATTGCACTGGGCACGTGCAACAACTTTTTCAGAACAACATACCTAGCGTAGTCATAATGCACACCACAATGCAATTACCCTCATTTCATATGAGAATACGGAAAACATACTTACGAATAATTTTTGGGCTGTCGCTTAAAAATTTGGATAGCACTGGTTTAAAAAACGGTGCATTTTATCTGTTTTTATCAACTGAAGCGCGCGGGGGTCACACGTTTGGTCAGCCAGGTGTAGAGTTCAATTATGCTAAAACACAAGATCAAAGCGTGACTCCCAGCCTCCGGCTGCCAAAGCTGCTATGATCCTCACCTGTTAGAAACGCGCACTTCAAGTTATGAAAAAAAAAAACCCTCCGCGCCCTCGCTTCGTTGTCACACTCCCTCCCCCTCCCCCTCCCTTTCGGAGACGCGGCGGTAAAGCGGGCCGCTGAAATGACCTCGAAGCAGCCGTGGAAAAAGAGAGCGCTGCGTCTTTAAGCCGGGCTCTCGCCCTTGATGAGAACGCAGCCGTTCTTACGCCCGGGCTCTGATCTCGTGTTTTAGTAAAATAGAACTCTACGCCTGACTGACAGCTCTGATCTGAAGCGTTTAAGTGTAAGTTTTGATCTCTGCGCCTTTGATTAAAACTAATGAGCTCATTTAATTCAAAATGGGAATCTCTGATAAGAGAAATAAGGTTGATGTGATTGGATTAGAGGGGCGAATTAAACTCTTAGAGCTGAAGTTTGTGCTTATACAGTGTATTAAAAAGCAGTTGGCGTATTCTGCTGTGTTAGATGATGAGAAAAATTTCATAGTAATTCATATTTAATCAGAAGAAATGAAATGACTAAATATAACATGGCTCTGCTTTTCCCCGGAGTGATAAAGGACTAGTTAGATTTTAAATGACATTTAATTCATGTCCTCAGAAACAAAAAAAATAAAAAAAATAGAGGCTCCCTGAAAGGGAAAGACAGTGACACTAACTCAACCCCCAACCCCCCCACCCACCCACATCCTCCAAAAAAACCCCAACCCCCCTTTCCATCCGAAGGTATTGTTTCTACTTTCCGAACCAAAGTCACTGACGCCTTGTTATATGCAGAGCAGCAGAAAACGGGATTTTCCAGGTGTCCTGTGAGTAGCCTAATCCCTTTTCAATTTAATCTCCATGCCTTGTCCGTAGCCCGCTTCCCTGTACAGTCTGCGAACAGCGGTAAAGTAAACACAGAGCAGAGACTCACCGCTGCCTCCCCCCACCCCCAGATAACATCCCCTCCCCCCAACCGGCACTCCCTTACCGCAAAAAATGGCCACTGAACGCGAAAGGCAACCGGATTATTTTCCCTTTTAAACTATGGGAAATTAAAATCGTTTACGCTTTCTCTACGACCTTGCTGAAATGCGTAAAGATAATTTCAGGGCAAACGCGCGTGACGCGTGATGTACATCGTGTGTATTTCAACGGTCTATATTCGCATTAGATTGGTGGAATAAATGGAACAACCGCACAGTGTAGCGCGATCTCATTTAAAACAAATTTCCCATTCATTTTGAAGGGGCAGCGTCAGTGTGGCAGACACAGTGCTAATGAATTATCTATGTATTAGAACTGCCTAGGCACCGAGCCCGCATCGACTGCTTATTTGCTTAGCAGACACCATTGTCCCTGGCAGCTTGGCTTTTATTTAACAGGCATCCAGCTAAATAGCTGGATGTTTACTGAAATAATTAAGATGGCTTACAGTGAAGCAGAATCTCACTGGAGATTTGAGCCTACAGCATTCTGGATAACGGTTCAGATCCGTTGGACCACCAAGTCCACATCAGACCCTGAAAAAGTGGAAGAAATTAACAGTTTCTCCAGCAGGCTATTTAAACATACAGTAAATATGAAGCTCAAGGTTATAAGGATGCCATTTCTCACGAGCAGAATATAGATCAATTTCAGGTTGTTATTAGGAATTTTTATGGTTTTGTTGATATGTGCGTCGGACATTTTAAAAGACCACTTTTGTTTTCGTGTCAATGTTGTTTTCTAAGATACTTATTACTTAATTATTTGAATTTAATTTGATTTGTTGTCATATTCGTCAACTACAAAAGACGCGGAACGTTTCCAATGTGAACGACCGCAAAGTTTCGAGAATTTAAAAAGTCAAACAGAGCCGAGCGTGTTTATTACGAGCGTGCATTATTAAAACATCGTCAAACTTTTATTGGCATCATGTTTTTTTATTGAGTTCCTCTTTTCCATTAGACAATTACCTGGAGATGATAGAAACTCAATGAGAAGTTATTACAGCTTTTGTAACCGGACATGTTTTTAATATCGCCCCCCTCTCCAGGGCTTTCTCTGCACAGGCTTATTGGGAGAGTAATGGAAAGTAATTGGATTTCTGTTTGCCGTCCGCAGTGGAGTCCACCAGTCCCAGCTTGTTGGCTCCAGACAACACTCTGGAGCGCTCCTTCTTCATCCGCATGAAGTCCACGCTGACCAAGAGAGGAGTCCACATCAAGTCGTCCGGGTACAAGGTACAGTATGGCCGCCCGCCCCGCCGACCCCCGCGTTTGCACGCGCGCTTCAGACACGCGACTCTCTCCCCCCGCCAGCTCCCACCGCAATTCACTCAATTCCCTCTACGCCCAGTTCTGTGTGTGCCGTTCTAATTGGGTTCTAATTTATTCATACCTTTTCGTCTTTGGCGACAATACATTGCATAAACAAATATTTGGTTCGTCAAATATAAGTTGAAATGTGATATTTCATAGAAAGAAATTTCTTCAAAACAAAAGCGCATTTGGCAAAACATTTTCTCTGATTTATGGCCAGGTTAGGTAATGTTAGTTAGTTTTGTTAAAATGCATTATTACACCACCAATTAACGTGCACCAGCATACCTAAGTAGGTATTTCAACCAGGTGGCTAAATTCTACGTTCTAGAACGGTGGTGCCCAATCATGTGCCCTGGAGGGCCAGGAATATTCCGTTTTTCATTCCAACCAATCACAACACCAGCCTATTTCAATAATTAACACACTTTCATCCATAGAGGCAGGAACTAATTGGTGGAATCAGCTGGTGGCTGGTTGGAATGAAGACACTCACGGGCCTCCATTGCACACGATTGGGCACCACCGCTCTAGAACGTAGGAGTTCAGCCACCTGGTGGAAATGGCTGCTCTCTGTGCAGATGTGCGCTAAAACACTGCGTTGTTCAGGCTCCCCATTCCGAGAAGGCTGAGCTGCCATCTAATGATCGTGTTCAGCAGAGTGTGGTGATCCTCAGTCATTTCCTTAAACACTTCCTTCAGACGGCAGTTTTCTATCCGTCGAGTTCACGCAGCTGCTGCCTCCCAGACAGTGAGAGCACACATACTCAGGTTATCATTAATTTTTCAATACCTGTCTGCTCGCAAATGACAAAAACGGCTCACTCAATGCATGTTCTCTGAATGAACGTACACAGATATCTTAAGCGTTTTAAATATCGACATTCACGTGATTTCCCAAGTACATTGTATCGTATAATGTTGTCTGTATTTTATGTAAATCTGGTGCCTGAGAGAGTAGCAAGTATGGGGAATCAGCTGCTTTAGCGGTTCTTCTCTTCGGGAATACTGCTTCCCGAACGTTCCTCTCCCCCGGAAAATACTGCTTCCCGACCGGAAAAATCATGTGAAATTAGTCTTTTCTCATATGAAAATCTGCATGGGTGAATGTAACATTTTCATGTGCATTAAAATATTCACATTTGAAAAGACAATATCACGTGAACTGGACATTTTCACATTTTCACTTTTTTTCACATGCGAATGAATTAACTTTTAAATTAATTAAATTAACTTATCTGAAAACAAAATCGGTCACATTGAGTCATCTTCCCATTTCACATGACTGTCTTTATAGTGCAAACTACAATTTGAAAAAACTAAGCGTGACTTGAAATAGCATAGGCTACCCTTTTTTTCTCTCGTATTTCACGTGGGAATAGTTTTGTAGTTCACATGTAGCATGTTTACATGTGATTTATTTCGTGAGGGATCCCCCACTGCGCCACAGTTTCGAAAGCGAGGCCAGACGTGAAACTCTGGTGAACACATGGGCTACCGCTCATTCTGAGGTTAACCGGTAGCAAAACGTTACCAGAAGGCCAAAAATTAATTGCGCCCTAAACTGCCGTTCTAATGTTTGTGTGCTGATTTAGACCTGCCACTGCCATTCTATCTGTGCACTGGAGACCTTGACCAGGAGCGTATCATCGGGAGTTTACCCTCCCCTCCAAACAAAAGGCAGCTGACAGTTTTCACTTCTCTGTGCTACTCTCTCTGCTGCCAAATTTCCTTTATCTCTAAAAGAAAGAGATGTGGACAGGGCAGCATCCACGCTGTGTGAGAGGCACGTTCACGCAAGCTAAATGCCTCCCCTGCCCCTTCCTTTGTCTTACCTCCTCCACCTTATCTGCAACATCTACCCGGACATATATTTCATGCAAATAAACATGAATCAGGAGAGCTCTGGTTCCCCGCCATAAATATTCACACGCACAGGCACGCATACATTACCAGCCAGACAAGGACACCTCTTATTACATTTATTTTAAATAAAGTCAACACTTGTGTTGTTACATAATCCAACAGTATAAATATTGCATACGGTACGACGCCAGGCCGCGTGTCAGACAAGACCTCCGGCCTCTCGTGCATCATCGCTGCTTATAACCATTCCGCTCTCGAGGTCAAATCAAAGAAAATTCTTTCTCCCAGCTTAAACCCATCTTTTTTAAACAGATCTCAGCCCCCATCCCCCCCCCCCCCCCCATCTCATTTAATACACTCATGTAAAGGTTCTCCGTCATTATTTGTGCTGTATCACATTTCAAAAGCACTCCCGAGAATCCCTGCGAAATGATGAATCTGATTTCTTATGTATACCTCTTCTATATTCACTGGCGGGGGGAGAGAGAGAGCATTGTGTGCTGAACCATGAATTATAAAAATTGATCCCTTTGTTATGTTGGCTTGTATTAAATTGAGATATGCTATTCATCTGCCTGGCACTGCAGCCGTGGCGAACCCTCGCCGTGTCAGTTTGCATTTAGCTGCTTGGGCATATTAATGTTTTGCCAGAGCTTATGATGTTCTTGCCAAGAGCACTCCTGGAGCAATTTGGGGCCGACTTTCTCTTTGTGGCAATTACTTCAAAAAGTTGTATTTTTTTAACTAACTTTTGATGCCCGTAGCTTTGGGCTTTCGGAGGGGTAATTTCCATTTTGTGCCCCCCTCCCCCCACCCAAAAAAAATATTTGAATGTTTATTTATTTAGTAGAGTTATTTTATTTTCATTCACGGCCATGGAGCAGACGGTGTTTTGCATGCGTTGCTCTGCTCTACATTGGGGATGTGGTTACACAGTGGAGCATGCAGGGATTTTGGCCAGTAATTAGACATCTTCTTTTCCCCCATTCAGTAGGCTGTGATGTCTTATTAAAGCTCTGACTGGCAGCAGACTTGTCAAGTGTGTCTGCGCCTGTCATTCTTCTGTAACAATATGATAGACAGCGCATTGGAAGTCCTGCTCAGGCTGGATTGACAGTTTTGGCTGCTATTTAGTGCTGGATTAAACAACACTGACTCAGGTTCAGCGCTGGACTGACAACGCTATGGCTCCAGTTCAACACTGCAGTGATGACACTGTGACTCCAGTTCAACACTGGAAAGACAACACAGACTCCGGTTTGACACTGGACAGACTGTTCACTGTTGACACAGGACTGACTGCTGTGAAACATTGGCTTAAAAGTGTCGCCCATCAATTATATTTTGAAACCCGAATTTAAGGACTATAAACACAGGCAGAGGGTGAGTCAACATGTCAGTGAGCCTTTTTCCATGATAGGAAGGGATTTACAATGGTCTTGTAGCAATGCTTTAACACAAAAATCTTACCTATTGTACCTTTAATGTTCAGTTAATGTGAGCTTTTACATTTTATTTCAGTTTTAGTTTACGTTCATTGGCCCAGGCAGTTCTGTTTGAATTTAAGGACACTATAGGTACTTAAATGAGTTTCAGATTAGTTTTCCAATGGCTGGTATAGGGACATCAGCGGGTTCAGGGTTTTAAGCAAGACAATATACAGTACTTAAAAGGACATCGAGCAGCTTATACATCTCGCACAATAAAACTGAAGTAATATGAAATAACTGCAGAAAGTAAACGATCCCTTTTAAGCCAGGAACTTGGATCGTTGGAATTTAGTTTTCTGCATTTAAATTTAAATCAAAAATCATCCATGCACAACATACAGTAACACTCACAAGCCCATCTGCTGGCATACCTTAAACTGTGGGTTTTAAAATAAGTTTTGTTTCATTTGTTGGCTCCTCTAGACTTCTGTTATGGAACTTCACTTACAACTAGTGAGGACAAAGCAAGGAGCCATGGTTGAATGGTAAAAGGTACCAGCAAAGCCATCCAGGAATGAAAATGAGGGGAAGACAGTGCATTTTTACCTCACAGAAAATGGCAGAAATAGTCCTTTCGAGTTGGCTGCAGTAGACAGATTTTATTTTAACGCCATTTTAAAGCATGATCACCATAAGTCAGCCTTTCTAAGCGACGTGCAGATTATATACACTAAGAATTCTGCACGCTCACTTCATGTTATATTTTCAGTCATCAGTACCCTCAGGTCTATGCGGGCAAAATCCTAAATGTTTCAGCATAGATACATTTCTGATGTGGAATTTCTGATGTTAAACACTGCTCTGCTTTGCATTTTATTACAAGACTTCGCTTTATGCCTTTTTATGCTTTGCTTTATCACCGTGTTTACAAACAGTACACCAGCCATGCAATTGCACCGCCAGCTAAATGATAGAACTGCATTCTTAAACTCAATGATTCAAACAAATGATTCCTTGTCTGAGTATACCAATTTAATTCATGGCAGTCTGAAATGACAATGCTACGTTCATCACCGCTTGCCTTGTACAACATCCTACTAAACTAAGATTACAGCCTTTCCTTGTTTTTGTGAAGAATCTGTCAGGTAAACAAAGGAGACACAACTGTGATTAAAAGAATAGCTAGGCATTGCCATCCAGACATCTCATTCTGGCCATTTTGGAGTCAATGTTTTGCTGCCATTTTTCCTCTCTACCAAAATAGACTTATTTCACGTGAACTTGTGGAATGAATAACAAACAATAAGACCTCCTAGATCTAGAATATCAGTAACTGCATACAATTATTTGTTTCATTATGTAAAATATAATAATTGAAGAGTGCATAAACCACTTTAAGAGGATTCATTTTATTAACAAATATGTTACACTTTAAAGCTGTAGTAGCGTGCACAACTTAATCTCTCTGGTTACCAGGTAGTTTTGGGTTGTGTTCTTTTCATGGTCCGAGATATTCTGTATGCAGACACGACATTGGCTATGAATGATTTTCACATTAAAAATAGTTGGTAAAATGAATCCAATTCCTGACAGTCCCCTCTCTGAGACGCGTTCCGTGCACGAGCCGAGCGTTAAGTCTCTGGGATTAGGAAGAGAGGGATAATAACCATTCAACAGAGGGGAAACGGTCGGGAGTCGCTATGATACAGAAACGGAGCACTTTGAATTGAAAAGTGAGACATTATGCAATCCGCCCGATAGGAAAGCCATTTTCTACACGGGCTCCCTTTCTGACGGAGCCATTGTACTGTGTCAAAGCTCAGATGGCTTTGCGGGCTCAGGCGTCCCCCCGAACGCGGTGTTAATTTCATTGTGTACCGTCTCTACCCCGCTAACTACCGCTCCAAGCCAGGGCCGAGCACTTTCCTCAGCTCCTCAAACCCAGGGAAGACTTTCTCCTGCCGGAGAAGGAGCCGCATCAAACAAGGTCCCCAACGGCCCGAGCTTTGACGGAGTTTAGAGAGTCCGATCTGTTTATATAAATGATAATAATAGCATCCGTTCTCTCTGAGGCATGCCATTGAAAGGGCAGTGTCAGTAGTTGAGAAGCAGGGAAAGTTAGCTTTTGGAGTGCACCGCGCATGGAAATTCCCAGTTGGTTTGTGAGAGTGATTAAAATGGATGGATCTAAAAGTACAGTGCGCATATCAAGTCAATTCCTCCTCCAGGCAAAATAGAGCTACAAAGACTTTAAAGCTTTGCAAAACTTTAAGGCTAAGAAAAAAGCAATTATGTCCTTCGCTTTTTTCTACTGTATACTCCTCCGGAGGAAAACACATTATTTACTTTTACCTGCTTATTTTTATCTGTATTTAGATTTTTAGGAGTGGATTTTATTTGTACTGTAACTTGGTTATACTATGAAGTCTTCGTGTTTGTTAACAATGTTTATACAACAATAATAACACATTTTTGCCAACATGGGTTATATGTTTTAGATTTTTAGAGGCTAAAAATGTTTTTGTCATTTCTGCATACGTGCTTTCTACATTTTTCCCATTAGTTTAACAGATATTTAATGACAAAGTGATACACATTTAACTGACTAGATTAAGCTAACTTACATTACTTAATTTCAGAAAACTTGTTAATATAATTATAAAATCTTTTTATCCTATCCCACTCATAAGCTGAGCAACACCTTCATGAAATCAATACTCTGTGTTGGACTAAATGGTTTTGGTCTGCTGGGGGTATTCACAACTAGCAATTTCTGACCTGGCAAGACATTATAGCCAAACAGGCTGTCAATAATCTGGAAGATCTTGGATGACCATCAGTCATCTTTCACCTTGCCAAGGTTGACTCAAGAGTGTAGTCCATTCCTGGGATTGTTTTAGCAGCCAGCTGGAAGGAGGTGGCTCCATAGTCACTGGTTACTGGCCAGTTGATCTCTCAGCGGCCCAGTGCCTGCAAATCTCCAGCATTACAGTCGAATGTGGTGGTGCTAGCAACATGCCGGTTGAGCTAGCCAGCTATGGAGCAAAGTCCTCTTCAGCAAACAATCAAGGTTTTTATGCTGGCCAACCTCATGGCCACTGTGTGGACACAGGCTTGCAGTATAGCATGCTTATCCTTGTGCGCAACATCAGCCCGGTCCATGGAGAGGTTCAAGTGTGAAGCCCTAGGCAGGAGTCAAATCCCGCAAGAGTTCTTCTTTGTAGTGATTCTGGCTCTCTGACTATCCAGTGCAATGCTCATGAGGTCCTGCTTCCTCACGTCCTGCATTTTTACATTTCAAACTCATCCTTGTGTAATAGTGTGAGTAACGAGTCAGAGATTTTTCTAAGTCCGAGGTGGGATTTGAACCCTGGCCTTTCACTCCCCCAAAGATCCCAAAGGCAAACACGTTACCTGTCAGCTGAAGGCAAAATCGCCTCTAGCCAAGGAAAGCAACGTTATTTTGGATTTGAGGGTTGCATCCCCAGAGAGGGATGTCACGGTATCCTGCTACGAGGCCTTGACTTTACAGCACCTCGCTGTTCTTCACTAGCGAACTAGCCGTGCTACACCCACCGCACCGCACAACACACCTGCTCTTCTTTTTTGTTACAATGGCTTTCCAGGAAGATGTGCATCTTGCCCATGGATGTTATTCTCACAAGGGCATTTTTGGGATGGGCTGTGAGAATGTATGTCCTCTAGCGCGTATGTTTGTCAAGGTTTCACAGGAAGAGGAAAGGGGCAGAAACTCCCTGACTACTGCAGCCAGGGACTTCTGACTGCATGTACTGTTCATGTCAAGCGATTCCGAAAACAGATCAGTGTTCAGTCAACAGCTCAATCAAACCTATTTAAAGAATCGCATACACAGTGTTTCCCCAGGGCTGGGAAAAACACTGACCTGGGTTACACCATTCAATGAAATATCAGTGCTCCAGCTACCTGAATTTTGATCTCCCTGTCTTTCTCTCTCTCCCTCCCTCTCTCCCTCTCTGTCTCTCTCTCCCTCTCTCTCTCTCTCACTGTGATGTGTCGTCACATTCACACACACACACACACACACACACACACACACACAAACGCAATTATCAGACTTCTGTGTTTGTTTCCTGAACCGACACCCATTTGTCCCCTACAAGGTCATCCACGTCACTGGCAGACTTCGCATCCGCATGGCCCTGACTCACAGTCGATCGGTACCCAACCAGATCATGGGAATGGTGGTGGTTGCCCACGCCCTCCCCCCGCCCACCATCAACGAGGTCCGCATCGATTGCCAGATGTTCGTCACCAGGGTCAATATGGACCTTAACATCGTCTACTGTGAGAACAGGTAGGATGCCATATCTGCAGTGCTGGCCTTAAGGTTGGTAACTGTGTCGTGAAAATGCAGCTATCAGGTTTCTGGACTTTTAGCCTTTTGTCCCAGCTATTTCTCTTATATTTTTCTGAAAATAGGCTTTATTGCTACATTCCATGAGGGATATAAAAAGCTGTGTATAGTATACTTAATTGCAGTTGCATTGTATTAATCTTTTTAACGGTTGCCTTCATGTAGAAGCCTTCATGTGTATATATGGAGATTCTGTGCCGTTTGTTTTCCCTGGTTAGCACCAACCTCGGGGCAAATTTTCTCAGCCACACTGAGCGGGTTATCAATCTCATTCTCTTTTGGAACCACATGGATTTTAAATAAATGTAACAAACTACTACAAATTTGAATATTTATTTGACTTTAGAGTGTAAATAGACTACAGAAAACAATGCATTATTGTGAATGTTTATTCCATTCCTGGCACTGAAATAAGTGCATAAAATTTTGTGGAGTTTAAAGTTGCTGGAAACGAGTGTGGTGCAGTGCTGTTCTTAGATACATACAGTACAATGGAAACTCAGAGTTATGAACTGACTACGCTACCAAACATGGTAAAGTATGAACCTGGAACTTGCTCAGGCAGTTACATTTTGTCGAGCCCCTGTACATACAACACATCGATCATCTTAGATATTATTACTGCCATACAAAATTGAGCATTAAACAAAATGAGTCAGATTTTACAAAACTGGAAATACACCTCTTCCTCAAAAACAGTTTTTGTCCATCTAAAGTCAGTGAGCCGAGTTAGAGCAGGGGTGTCTAATCTTATCAAAAAAGGGCCGGTATCAGTGCAGGTTTTTGTCTCTCAAGGTCTTGATTTAAGACCATGATTAGTTAATTAGTTGATTCAGATATTGATTTGTACTGTTTTTAACTAAAACGAATATTTACAGCTAGAGCATGAACGCATCTTAAATAAGACTAGAGTAATTTGAGCTAACTATTCCAATAAAATGTTTAAATGTTCCTATTTTTATTCATTACTTCAATGTGATGAATGACCCCCATTTCAAAAAGGTTCATAAGACTCTACTGTTGTTGATGGTAGTACCTAACTAGGATGCCACATGGTGTGCATACGCTAAATGTTCTGTATTGTGCATGGACAAAGAGGCTCAAGGTAACACTAACCAGCTAAGTGTTCTTAACATTATTCTGAAGGGGGTATGCTTTTATTACCATGTAGGGCCTATAGTCAGTCCAGAGGCAGAACATTTATTTGGCTACATGAGTTATACGAGTATGAGTACGTCTGACATGAAAACATTATGGGTCATGGCAGGTTTTGTATTGATGTGACATATTGTCAAGGATATTAAGCATGAAGGTAGCAATCAGGTTCTTGGGCATGACATTTTACTTTTGACTGAAGGTGATTGAGTACATGTGTACCATAACCTGTAGGAGACTAAACACTGTCACTTTAATCTTGACGTGGTTTTGCCCGCAGTGGAGCACCGTTCAGATCCGATTACACATCAGACCAAGTAATCACTCAACCGGCTTGTCATACCATGTTGATTAACATTGTCTGAAAGATCGGAGACCACTCCTTCATGGAGGTGTCTGAACAGGGGAGACTGGTGAACTGTGATGACAGTCAAATTAAAAAGCAATAAGCGCCTTGTGGCACGAGTACAATTTGCTTCATCCGTACAGAGACCGAAAGAAAATCTTACCAATATTGCGGAAGATCAGAAGATCAGAAATCCCGATTTAACTCTCTCCACCCACCCCCTCCCCTTCCTCCACTGCTTTTCTCATGGGCATTTTACAGTACTTACTGTACATCATATCTTCAGTAATTAATTTGATGTGCATTTAAAGCACTTTATACGTGTTTGTCAACATTAATATTTATCTGCTAAACCCCTGCCATTTTCCGAAGAAAGAAGCTGGAAAAACTAACCACAAAATCATCTAATGAATAACAACTCAACAACTGGGCCCGAAATCACTCGCGATCTCCCGAAAAACTCCTCCACTGTCCGGGAGCCCAATGAAGGGATGATATGCAGCGTCTTTCAGTTTAAGAGTCGAGGATTTGTGTGGGCGTGTAGCTCTCAGAGCCAAGAAATTTCCCCCTGAAATTACTCAAGTAAAAATGCCGGCTGTGTAGAAAGGATTGCGGGACAGATTGCTTTTGGATAAAACGCGTCAGGGAAATTGATAGATAATGTGACACCGGGATTATCTCAGGGTTGCCATGGCGTGACATCCTAACCTCCAATATCCCAGGGTTCTCCTCGCCTTTCCCCATCAGGCTCAGCTGTCAGGTGAAAATCATCCAGCTGACGTGGCACCGAGACTTAGTCTCCGTCTCTCCACCGTGGCGTTAGGCCCCGATATCTGAACATGGGCTTTTTTTAAAATGAATGGTTTTACATTTTTGTCTTTTCCCCAATGACGCCGTTTACATTTCTTTCAGAATCAGCGACTACATGGACCTCACGCCAGTCGACATCGTGGGGAAGAGATGCTACCAGTTCATTCATGCGGAGGACGTGGAGGGCATCCGCCATAGCCATCTGGATTGTAAGAACCTCTCCAGTCCACCCTGTATCAACTGCACCCATACACATCCAGATCTATGGGCACCTCAATGACATACACACACTCATATGCCACTCAATACTTAAGGCCGGTTTCCCAGACAGGGATTAAGCCTAGCCTTGAACTAAAAAGATATTTTCCCCAATGGAGATATCCACTGAAAAAGAACACTTAGCCTGGACTAGGCTAATCCTTGTCTAAGAAACCATCCCTTAAAGAAATACAGCTCTACCAAAATACATCCCATTTTAAAAATACCATACTAATACTGCGCTATACCATGTGAAACTACAGTTCTAGAGAGCCTCTCTGTATTTATCTACACCTCTTTCTGCAATCAAATGCCTTCAACCATTGTACTTAGAATAATCATTTCGCATCTTTAAACCAGTGCAATATGATAGGAATCTTAAATTCTCATGCCTGTCTTCAACAGTAGGGTTGTGTCAGACCATACCCAGTTGGACATTATTAGTATTAGACCATAGTTTGTAGTGATCTCAGCAACTGTCCTAAGATTGAGGCCTTCTCGAGTCGATTCAGATAGCTGAATGCCTGTTGTGAAACACCTTGCACAAAACTAGAAATAATTTGCTTCCATATGTCCCCTACATTCCCTAAAAGAAAATCCAATAAAGATGTACAAGATGTACTCTGATTTCTAATGCTTCCAAACAGTATCGGCAAATTACCGTTTATAAACAAATCTAAATCTGTCATAATGAACAAGACAAATTATACAGTAAACTCGCATTTAACCATGTACTTTTATGCCGTCTTCACTCTTCACTTGGTTAGCGTCCCCCTCCAAACCCACACCGACTACCCCTCCCGACTACCCCCCTGCTATAAGTGCCCCTGCGTTATTGGGTATTTGCTCAGCAGAACGCGTGTCCTTGGAGTTGCCCGGGTATTTTTTTTGCTATCTGATTAGATATCGAGAGTCCAACTGAATTAGAGAGCAATTACTGCCGCAGCACGCTGTCCCTCCGCCTTAAAAAGCCACCGGCTCGGCTCCATTAGCCTTTGATTTGAAATCCAGTAGAGGGAGAGCAGCCCGAACCCAGTGACATTGAAAGGGGAGGATAGGAAGAAGACGTCGCTCGTCCACCATTACGGCTCTCAACACCACCACCACCCCCCACTCCCCCCACCCCCTTACTGCCTTTTCATCCCCCCGACTGCAGTCTGAATGGACGCAGAAGCAATCTACATCCATTTGCTCGGCGTCATTTAGAGTTAGCAGTTATGTAAGCACCGCGTTCGATTATGCCTCGAACGTCCGGCTCTTACAAACGGCGAGCTTTTCGGATCCGTACCCCCCCCCCGCCGAAGACCGGCTCTTCCCCGACGGGGGGAAAAAAGAAACACAAAACAAACGCATCGGCATAATGACAGAATCGTACCGCTGGGCTTTGATGTACGCAGGTCTTTATCACCCATCGACAAAAAAAAAAAAAAAAAAAAAAACCTTGACAACAGTGACCTCATCTCAATAATTCCCAGACAGCGCACTGCACATTTCACAGGCAAGGGGGGGGGGGAAACTGAATATAAACCAGGGAAACGTATCCTTAAAACACGATGATAAAACAAACAATTCTACATTCATACCGCAGATGTTGAGAGGGGGGGGAAACAGAGGTTGCTGAGGAGTAGGGGAAAAGATAAGTTGTGAAAGAGAGGAGAATTCTCAGGGGCTTCCAGGTCTGCTCCTTCAGGCACATTACACAAGCCTGCCTCTAAAGACTAGTTGGAACTGATTAAAAGGAATCGCGCATCAGAGTCATTACTGCTCTTCTGCTGCGATAAGCCGACGTGTGAATGTTTTTTTTGTTTCTTTTTTTTTAAAAAGGACCGTCATTACTGAGGTATGTCCTCGCCCAGCGAACCAGATGTACATGCGACTGCGACAAGCCTCGGTGTTTCTGCGTATTGTTAACCGACTTGAATTTTGAGTGTGCTGAGGAGAGCGCCGCGTGCAGATGTTGTTTTAGCATGTAGATGCGCACGCTGAGACAGAAACGAATGCGTTCAGGTGCAGCTTGTTTGACTGATTTGAAAACTCATCCCGTTTCTTTAATAACGGCAAAGCAGTGTTACTGCTCAGTGCGTAGTTTCATCATCCAGCTAGCGTAATTAGTTTGTGGCTTATTCGTTGTGAACCACTGCAAGTATTACTGCTTTCTTAAGTCTTAACCCTTTAAGTTTTAGGTCTTAACCCTTATTTTGGAATGTTTTTATTTTATCTTATTATTCCTATGTCAATGTTGTAGAACTCCACCACCTTCAGTTGCCAGCATTGACTGCTACATCGGCATTAGAATGTTCAAGTGAAGAACATTATTATTACACATTTGTGATTTAAGACTTATTCCAACTCATCCTCAAACCCAGTGAGCTTCAGCATGAAGTTCCTGCACAGTTCAACATCCCATTCCGACACCTCACCAGAGTTTCCGTGAAGCCCAAACACACTCCAGCCAAACTCCATTCAGGGCCCTTTGAGAGATACAGCCGAACAGACCTCCCCCCCACCTCCTCTCCACGTGCCTCTCCTCTCCTTCATAAAAGGGTTGCCTTTACAGTAATATCCCAGTGGATGGCAAGGACTTTTTCTTTACAGCAATTTCACGGGTGTAAATTACTTACTTTTATACGGTGGCGCTGGCGACACGTCGAGGCGGGGCCGCTCTGGGTAAAGGGTATCTGAAAGGTAGCCGCCGTTATGGACGGGATCCAAGTGATTAAAACCCAGCGAAGGACAGAGGGCCCCGGCAACGCAGAGAGGGAAACCGCCCTACGGGCACGCCCGGGGCTGCAGGAGAGAGCCGCAGATTAAAGGGAGCGTATTCCTTTTAATGCCTCCGAAAAAGAGGCAGACAACTTCAGCGGCGGAGAAAAACGGGGGGGGGGAGAAGGGGTGCGGGGGGAGGGGGCTTCATTAACGCTTAATCGATAGCGCGAGCAGACCCTGATTGATTTTATGGCACCGTAAGTGAAAGGGGTTAAAAAATAAAGCTCACCTGCGCGGATGGGGCGAGGAAGGGGGGAAGGGGAATGTATTGACAGCGGTGGAGGAGGAGAGGAGAAGGGAGGAGAGGAGAGGGGCCCCCGGTAACAACGGAGGCAGCCGAGTGCAACCGAGGGAAGAGGGGAGATGGGGGCCTCCGAATGGAGGGGGGGGGGGGCGGTGGAAATAGGCCCGTTGAGATTTCTTTATTTCTTTTTTAACAGTTTATCCATCTTGGAGGAATTTAGCTAGGTCAGTGCAAAGTTCAGTCAGGGATTTAACCCAATCACAGCGCAGCACAGGTGTCTTTTCACCGCTTGGTGCAATGTCTTTTCTCTCAGAAGAAAATGTCTGCTAAAGTATTTATCTCCTATTACTACATTTTTCAGTTATCCCATAAGTGCGCTCAGTTGCTTTTCCCCAGTTCAGACTGACTGCCTTTGTTTTAATTAAACTTATTTTTTATCTACAGTTACGCTAATTTTGTGGAAGCCGCTTGTATCCTGAAATACCTTTTATTTCCATTCAGATAATATCCAACATTTCCCTTATCATAATTTATTTGAAATATCTAAATATAGTAGGTATATGCTCCCTTTGTCTGAGTCTGTTCTTCTGAAGCATGCGGTTTGGTGTCTCTTGCCATTAGAGTGTGCAATATCACACACGTTTAGCATTAGCTGGAGCTCAGTTCCCCCGCTGCCGTCGCTAAGGCACGAATGCTAACTCCCCGTTAAAGGAAGGTGAAAACAAGGAGAAGCTCATGGATACAGAAGGGAGGGGGCAGGTCTCACAAACTATTTCCAATTTTCCTTATTTATTCATTCATTAACGTTATATTTTCAGGCAAAGAAAGCAGTCGGTGAACTAAAGTCAGTTATTGTAGCCCCTGGGATGGCTTTTTAAACAACGCTATTAGTCCCTAATAGTTTTTAATTACTGGACTTCTTTTTATATAAATCATTCTCTTCGTGGAACTCTTTCTATGGAAAGGCCTATTTGTAGCTGTAATTAAACCAAGAATATGAATTTACTACCTCTTTCAGATTCTGACTGTTTCTGTTTTAGAGCACAATGATTAATGCAAATACATATTGGTTGAGATAACCATTTAGCGGCTAATTTAGCCAAATTTATTGCAACCGTTAGAGCGTCTTCACTTGAGCAAACCCAGACAAGGACACGACAAGGAAGAAGCTTGCACAGACTCACAGCGCCCTCTGGTGGCTCTGTTTTGTTGACGGCGTTTCTTAGAGGAGGTGTTGCGTTCTCTGAGAAATTAAATAATGGCCCTGGCTTGAGAGGGAACTCCTGCTGTGCCTTTGCATATCCAAAATGGGGTTGTGCTTCTTAATAGACATGCTATTGACCGTTATGCTGCATGCTCTTCATTCACCCTGAGGTACCATTTAAACACAATGGTGTGACTGTTGTGTGTGTGTGTGTGTTTGGATAGCCCTATTTTCTATGGCACAATACGGACACTGTACATACAAATAGGAGCAAGTCCAGATGATTTTTAAATTTATTTTTTATTTCTTATTCATTTTGGGTTTATTGAATTTAGGTTGTTGTTCTTTTTTATATTATTTATATATATATATATATATATATATATATATATATATATATATATATATATATATATATATATATGTTATAATAGCAGTAATAGCAGTAAGTGAATAAATATTAAGTTGTCTGCCCCAGTTAAAAAACATGATTTATTTAAAATGACACGAGTTAATATGTGATTTGATTATTTAAAATACTCGTTTAGCAGAAGTCAAAATCGAGTGTCACACAGCTCTCCTCAGTTTACCCTTTAAGGGGGAGAACCACACTCAAAGGACAAACGCCATCGATCCGGTCAGGGCTCGAACCCAATTCTGTGACAAATCCAGTGCTGCAATACTGCTGACCAGCAACCCCATCCCCCACCCCTGAGTCTCTGACCTCCCCTCTCCCCTCAAACCCCGCAGTGATGAACAAGGGCCAGTGCGTCACCAAGTATTACCGCTGGATCCAGAAGAACGGCGGCTACATCTGGATCCAGTCCAGCGCCACCATCGCCATCAATGCCAAGAACGCCAACGAGAAGAACATCATCTGGGTCAACTACGTGCTCAGGTGAGGGAGCACGGCCAGGCTTGTCACATCACCAGCCAAGCTGTGTACTTGCAAGAAGCAGTTTGCCTCATTTGCACTGATATCAAGAAATTACAGAGATTAGTTCCCAGCTAACGCAAGAGGCTCTCGCAATGTTACTAGAATGCTTTGTGGACGTTATGACATTGGCACTACATGGTAGCACACTGCAAAAAAGGGTGCCTGAAGGTAATTATTCTAGTAATGAGACATACGTTTTTTAATTCTCTCAATTAGAAAATGTTGAGCTTGTTCTCAATTGCTATTTGCTTGACAAGCAAAAGTTTCTTTCCCCACCAATCTGTCTCTCCTCATTGGCAATATTTTGTCTTATTTAGCAAAAAAGTAATAGAAATAAGATTTTAATATATAAGACTAAAATGCTTGTTGAGATTGACTTTTCCATTTGTTTTTGCAGTGCAGCATTGTGAGAATGTTTTGTGTGATCTTGGTTGTTTGTCATGGTTATATTGATGTATCGTATTTGTCAGTGTTGAGAGGCTACAGGAATGCTTATGCAGTACAAAAATTGGTTTTCCTGATTCCAAATATGCAGTTTATGATGTTTCCTCGACACTTCCAATGTCCTCTGCATTTCACACATATTACACTCCTACCTATTTACAGCTGGGTTAAGCCTCTTTGTGGTCGGAAAGCCAGGAGATCCCTGCGTCTATCCCACAACACAACTGCTAAAGGTTGCGTCTGTGATCTCGAGCATTTATCCTCTGCCTCTCAGCTACAGCAATGGGCAAATAGATTTATCTCCACAATCCCTGCTTAATTTCTTTCACCTTTCCTGGCCGAGGCGGCAGCTCTGTTAGAGATCATTAGAGAGAGGTATCCTTCTGGGAAGGGGGCCGGATCAATGGGAACGCCAGGAGAATGGCAAATGCGGCGTTCTCGGCGTTTTAAATGGGTTTTCTGTAAGCAGGGCGAGCTGACTCCTCCGTCTCCGCCCTCCTCTCGTGTCCGCAGCAACCCGGAGTACAAGGACACGCCCATGGACATCGCCCAGCTCCCCAACCTTCCGGAGAAGACGTCCGAATCCTCCGAGACCTCCGACTCCGAGTCCGACTCCAAAGAGAACTCAGGTACGGCACCACGCCCTGCCTCTAAGAAAACAGTATGAATGTTCTCATGTGCCAGAAAGAAAGTAGAATCTGTTATATATTATAAAAATGGTGCTTAATGCTCATGTGATTTATTGTGACTTATCACAGGTTCTTTTTTGGCACACTTATGTTAAAATATACCCAGTGACCACTTTATTAGGTAGACCTGTACACCAGATCACTAATGCAAATATCAAACTAGCCAATCATGTTGCGGCAACTCAATGCATAAAAGCATGCAGACAGTAAATAGGTTCAGTTACTGTTTGGACCGAACATCAGAATGGGGAAGAAATGTGATCTTGGATTGTGGAATGGTTGTAGTTGCCAGATGAGGTGGTTTGAGTATTTCAGAAACTGCTGATTTTCACACACAACACAAGTTTTAGGGAGAATGGTACAAAAAACAGTGAGAGGCAGCAAAAACAAAAAAGTCTCTGTTTTGAAAAAGTCTCTGTTTGAGTTAGACGTTACATTATTGACTGCTCACGATTAGGACTTCTAAATGTTTAGCTTTAAGCTTTAACAAAAATGCAAAGCATTTAGAAAAAACTGATTCAAATGATTAAACATATTTTTCTAAGCACAGATGTTATTAAAATAATGTATAACCATTTTACAGTGACCTATTCTCACTGTGACTGTCGTACGCTCCTGTTCATGGGGATTAGTGCTGATCTGGTGTCGGTTTTGACAGTTGACTGAGGTTGGGATTTGGACATGGGAAATGCGTTCCTTGATCAGCTCTCACGTGATAACATCGGTGTCAGTTTGCGCACATGGCAAAAATCAAACTGACATTTTTGGAAATTCTTTGCAAAGAACGAAAGATAAAAAGTGCCATTTGGTCTCACTTTGAGCAGATTTCAGTAAACAAAAGTCAAGGGTAAACTTTGTGACACTCCAGAGCTAACATACTCCAACAGCACTGTTAAGGCATAAACACTCAACGATGACTGAGTGACAAGGCGCATAGCAGCTGCACTATCCTCTCGACGCATTTGAAGTTGTCCGCTGTGTACTACATATATGACACTTTTCCATGAATCACGTTCTTATGTAGGCTACAGAATTTGCTTTTTAAGTCCGCTCGGTGGCTGCTTTTGCACGTTTACGTTTAAAAGCTAATATTAGCTAGTTTGGGTATTGTGTCGGTTTTTAATCAAAATTGGCCAAATTTACCAGAGAAATGTGTGATAATTATTTTGTGCCCTGTAACCGTCTAGCAGTTTTCAGAGTTGTCCCCGTCCCTACTCGAGATGGATAAACAGCGCTGTTAGAATGAGAGCTGGTCTACTGGCCAAAAACAAGAGTGACTAGAGGAGGATGTTGTGGGGGTGAGAGTGTGCAGATAGTGCCAGCCCACTCCTCCCAGGGGACTAGACCCCCACCCCACCCCCCCTTGGCACCACACCACTGTGCCAGCCAAGCTCCACTCAGGCCACAGACCCTGCCAGCTGCCTCGAGCGGGCAGCGCTTGGACGGGCACTGCCCCACCTTCTGTTGGCGCAAGGTCGCCACCGAACACTCGGGAGCCTCGCAATTAGCGCCTGTTAAAACAGCGTCTCTCCCAGGGGGGGGCTAAGAGGTGACCACATCTCCCTGCCAGGCTAACCTTGGATGCATTCCATATGCTTCATACAGCAACACGCTTCACACAGCCACCACTGCTGTCTGGATATTCTTAAACATTTTCTTTGCAAGGATTTCAGTTTTATCCTTCATTTTTTGGGTTTGGTGCTTCCTCATGTAGCCCTTTTTGTGTGGTTAGTTATGTTTGGCAGACCTGGGTCAAATGCATAATTGCTTTGGATTCAGACTTTTATATGCTTGACTGAGCTTGTCTGGTGTATTGGAACCTATGACATACTCTGCAAACCCCACCTTCTGGTCCTCTTGGTTAGCTCAGTTGCACCAGGCAAGATCAGTCGAGCACAGAAAAGTATTAACTCTGTCTGATGATTGGTGGTGGAGTTAATGTGGGAGTCTCATTTCATTAAGGGTCCTCCTCCCCTTGTTTTCTTTAGAAGACAACGAGAACTCCAAATCGGACGGGAAAGGGAACCAGTCGGAGAACAGTGAGGACCCCGAGGCAGACAAGAAGCAGCCGGGCCGGCCCTCGGAGCAGGAGATGAGGCGGCAGGAGGAGGGCGACAGCTCCAGCAACCCGGAGAGCCAGGACAGCGAGGACAGCCTGGAGCCGTCGGACTGCGAGGGCGACAGCAAGGAGGGCCGCCTGGGCCGTCTGGGCGGCCTGCACATCAAGGTGGAGCGCTACGGCGAGGGCGAGGGCGTCGAGCTGCACGACTCGCGGTCCTCGTCGGATGACGAGGACGAGGACGAAGACCAGGACAGCTCCAGGGACTCGGACAGCGGAGGCGAGATGGCGTCCCCGGCCGCCAGCAAGCACCAGAAGCGCAAGAAGCGGCGGAAAAAACAGAAGGGCGTGGTCAGCCGGCGGCCTCGCCTCTCCTCCACCTCCCCCAGCCCCGGCGCTCCCCTGGACCCCGCCCTGGGGGAGCAGCCCTCGCTCCTGCCCCCGCCCTCCCCCGCCAGTGCCTCCGTGCTCAAGATCAAGACCGAGATGTCTGAGCCTATCAACTTCGACAACGACAGCAGCATCTGGAACTACCCGCCCAACAGGGAGATCTCGAGGAACGAGTCTCCCTATAGCATGACCAAGCCCCCCACCTCTGGCTCCTCCTCCTCCGCCCCCGAGCACTTCCCCTCCCCGCAGGGCGGGAGCCTGCAGGTGTCCATCCCGGAATCCGTCCTCACGCCCCCGGGGACGGAAGGTTCCGGAGCCCGGAAGGCGGCCTTCGGCGGCAGCGCCCCCTCCTCGGCCTCCAGCGCCGCCAGCCTGGCCCCGCCCTCCAGCTCCTCGTCCTCCGACCCCCTCTCCCCGCCGCTCTCGGCCTCCCCACGAGACAAGCAGCAGGGAACTCCAAGTACTTCCAGCTCTTTGCTGTACACCAGCGACCTGGAGGCCCTGCAGAGGCTCCAGGCGGGCAACGTGGTGCTTCCGCTGGTTCATCGGGTGACGGGCACCCTGGCTGCCACCAGCACTGCTGCCCAACGGGTCTACACCACCGGCACCATCCGCTACGCCCCGGCCGACGTCACCCTGGCCATGCAAGGCAACCTGCTGCCCAACGCCCACGCCATGAACTTCGTCGACGTCAACAGCCCCGGTTTCGGCATCGACCCCAAGACGCCCATGGAGATGCTGTACCACCACGTGCACCGGCTCAACATGTCCGGCCCCTTCGGGGGAGCCGTCAGCGGGGCCAGCCTCAGCCAGATGCCGGCCGGGAATGTCTTCACCACGGCCGATGGACTCTTCTCCACCCTTCCGTTCCCCGTCTACAGCAATGGGATCCACACCACACAAACTCTGGAGCGCAAAGAAGATTAAAGCAAAACTCCGAGACCATATTACTGTGTTCAACTGTCAAAGACTCTTTGAGGCGTAAGACTGTGTTTCAAGTTGGAAAAAGAAAAAATAATTTTAGCACTTTGAATTTGAGCGAATGAGCTCGTGGTATTGAAATGAATGGTCCCCATGTCTTTTCTTTCTCTCTGGTTCTCTTCTCTCTCTCTTGCTCTCCCTCTCTATCTCTTTCTCTCTCTCTCTCTCTCTCTCTCCTGTTCATGATATTTCTCTCTATGAACTAAAACTGATTATTCTTTATTGTAAAGAGTTCCTTTATGCCTACAGGGAGTCCTCCAGAGTAGATGACAACTGTTCTGTGGTCTTCTGAGGTGTACCATTTATTTGAGTTGATTTTGTTGCTTCTTGATGAAGATGCCTTCGATTTGTATATTTAAAGGTAGCGGAAAAGATAATTGTCAGAGAAGTAAAAAAAAACAAAAAACCTAAAGGTTTCTATCCATATCTTGATGTGATCAAGGTTGAAGAAAGGAGGTTACCCTGTTTGACATAGTTGAAGGGGTTTTTATTGTTCTTTCTAATCGGGGGAATAGTATTTTAGAATTAATGCTTTTCTCTTTTTTTATAGCTCAGATTTAACTTGCAAATCACACATTAAAAAGCAATTTCAACCGGGTATTGGCCTGTGAATAGAATGTTACTACAAAAATCACGGGACTTTGGAGCAGGTCAGTCCCAGCACTCCCCATTCCATTTCCTCTTTGCCGACTCATGGTGCTACCATTACGTAACCCTCATTCAGCTGGCTGAAGTAGGTGCCGCTCCAGTGGTCTACTGTAGATAAGTGACAGGTTGAGAGATTTTCTACAGAAAAATCTTACCTCTGCTCTAACGAATATGTCTTCACAGTCACCGCTCCAGTCAGTTCAGACTTTTTCGAGAGCTCGATTTGATTGAGCCCAAGGAATGGACTTTGGAGTTAGGCTGATGCTTTGTTTTTTTACTTTTTAACTCAATCATTGTTTTCTCAGTATAACTGAGGCTAATTTTGCATCATTAACTTGAAAAGTTTGCGTTTTTGCGAATGTTTGAAGCCGACCGGCTTCAGTCAGTCGGTTTTGATTCTTTTTTTCTTCTTTTTTTGTTGTCCCTCTTTACATTTGATCCAATGTGTTTGAGTCCATCAGCCTCTCAATCTGTTCTCCCTTTCCACTTTCCTCTCACGTTCCAAACTCGGAAATTTCAGATCCGTCGATGAGATTGTAACAAATACATGCATTTCAATCAAAGTGAAATACTGTGTTAAAAAAAAAAAAAAATCACATTCCTGATTTTTTTTTTTTTTCCTTTTCCTCTCCGTTGCCAAAAAGTTAATGTCGCAGTTCGGTGTTAAAAGCACTGTGATTGTTGTTTTAAAAAGAAAAAAACAGTAATAAAATGGGAAAAAAATCTTTCACTTCATCATTTGGCAGCCGTCCATCAAAGGCATCTATTACCAAGCGTGAGATCCGTAACGTGTACAATGTGTTAGTGTCATTGGCTGTCAGTCTCCATGGCGATTTCAGTGTGTGTTACTATATGCAGTATATACCGAGCTGATGTAGCTGTTCTGTCCTTTGTCTTCTCTGTGCTTTATCTCTAGTCTGGGGTAGGTAAGGAGGTGGGGCATCCCCCCTCTATGCCACCCCTCTGCAGTCCTAGTGAACCAGTGATTCTTGGAGGTTAGTGGATTTTGTGTGGTGGCCTTCTTATGTAATGTCACCTTTTTGCTGCTTCCTTTTGTCTGTATTCCTTTCTGTTTCTGCTATTGCTTTGCTGTCGTGTAGTCTACAGACCTCTCTTTCTCTCAGAGATAAAAGACTCTTAACTAGCTCAAAGGTTTATGGAGCCATTTTTTTGCCACTGAGGAATTCTGGGACTTCAGTTTCCAGCTTGCTATACATTTACACTATAAAAACTATGACAAAAAAAAAAAATTAAGTAGCACTTAGATGTATGTAACAGACTGGAACCATAAAAGCCTCAGTTGTGAAACATTCCCAGAGTCCCTTGTGCTAATATTGTATGCATTGGGTGTATTTCATTGGTTTCCACCAAACCTGTTGACTTCAAGGACCCTGCAACACACAAGAAAAAAAAAAAAAAAAAGATCATGATCGTATTTCAGGACAATAAACAATTTTAAAGATTTCTTAAAGAAATGAAAAGAAAATGTTTCGCACTATAAATCTATTTTTATAGGTGTTTTGGAAATGCATGTTTACTAAGTTGACTGTTTAGTTTACTTGATTTTGTTCGGTCCAGCGGCTTTGTCAACATTTAGTGTTTTTTAGTCTGTCCAGCAAAGGGAGGGGGGAGCCTTTGTCTTTTTAACTGAATCAGACTACTCCCCTACATCAGGAAACAAGTCTCTGTGGTTTCTGTGAAGGTGTCTTGTTACTCGAACCCAGGTCATAAAAGATATGTGTTTAAAAAAAAAAAATGTTTAAAAAAAAAAAGAAGAAAAAAAAAAGGTGAAATTGGGGTTGGCTGGCAGGTGGGTCCGGGAGAGCTCGAGATTGCTGGCTTAATAGATTTTAGTGTTTTCTACGAAGCAGAGTGTGGGGTGTGGGGGTTTTGGGGAGGGGGCAGCTCTAAATCAGACACTGTGGACCAGGAAATACACCCATATGTTACAAAAGAACAGCGGGATGAGCTGTTTTAATGTTTCTGTGTTGTGTCAAAATGATTGCTGGTGATTTAAACTAAACCTAATCTCAGCTGCTGTCAGATACATAGTGTTTAAAAATTACAGTATGAAAAAAACACTTCATTACCTGTGAAGACTGTGTCTGTGTTTTTAACTATTTCTTGTACAATTATACAGATTCTTTTATGAGGAACTTGGTGCCAAGTAGATGAATAAGGGGGAAAGGGATTCTCTTAGTATCAATGTTAACAGTGTTATAAATTCTAAATACAAACAAATTAAAATATTAAAAAGAGAAAACTATGGTACATTTTTATTTTTTTGGTTTTGAAAAACATGACTAACAGATGCTGACTACGAGTGCCTGGCTTATTTTTTTGAGAAACATCTTTTTTTCTTTTCATTGACCATGAATAATGCTGCAGTTCAGAAATGTACATACTTCATTTTTACAACAGGGTTATTTTATACTTTTGTAGATTCTCATCAGTTTCCGAGAAGCATGTCATACATGGTTGTCTTTCTGTAACACAGTTTTTTACCATCTTACAGGTGCCATATTCATAATAAACTTCTCTTGGATTTGTTACTATCTGGCATCATTTGTTTTACATTCAGCCATCCCCCGTGAAAGCCACACACTCCAGTGCTCTACCAGTTTTACTTTCTGTTTCTCTCCATTTTTTTCTTCCTTGTTTTGTTTCTGGTCCTTATTGATAGAAGACTTGTACTGGTCTGTTTTCTCTGTTGGTGTTGGGTTGGGGGGTTGGGGGGAGGGTTGTGGGGGGCTGTTCTGGGAACAGCTTGACTCCCAGATCTCCAAGTTGAGGTATGTTAATGAGAATAAAGAAAGAGTCAATGTTACCCCTCCCTATCCTTGCCTATTCAGATTTGTACAGTAAGGTCATTTTACCAGAGGTCTTTCCAAGCTTGCACTGAAAAAGGCATGGGGCTCATTCCAACCGCTTATTTATCTTCACTCTTTTCCTTTCCTTGCTCCGAACCCGGAAATCAATCGAGGTCCGCCAGCTTTAAAGACATTCCAATCCGATAAATGTTCCTTTGAGAAGTTGGAAACTACCAATCTTTCCTTTGAGCTCGGAAACATCAGCAAATCCTTTGTGGAAGTATTTTTTCGGAAAGCCAGACATATATGATCGACCGGTGGATCCACCTTTCCCCACCTGCCACGTCTGTAACCTACGTGGCTTCGAGTGCCTTCGAACTGAGGTTTGAAGGAGCCGGGACATTCCATTTTCCTAATTCACATTGTCTGAACTTCTCCGTCTTATTAAGAAATGTTTTGCTACCTTTCTTAGCCTCTACCAATAGGTGGAGCTAGGAGTAGATAAAGAGCAAAAAGAAAAAAGAAATGATTGGAATGAGCCCCTCAACTCCTCATTGTGACCTTCCATCCTCTATGGCAGAGATCATCAACTCTGGCCAATCAGTAGCGCTAATTACCCGGGATAAAAGGAAACCAGGGCTGGATTTGGATTTGAGGGCCAGAGTTGATGATCCCTGCCATATGGAGATGAAACATACTCGAGTGTATTAAAATAATATAGAGTTGAGTCGAGTCAGGTGTGGGAAATTAGGATATGAAATAAAAACCTACAGGGTTACCATTGTAGATCTCCAGGAACAGGGTTGGGCAGCTCTGGCCGAACCTTCAAGAATATAAACTCTAAATAAATAAAAACTGTTGCTGACCATCCGTATTTATGGTCCGAAAAGAGGGAGTCTCACTGTTGCAAAGCCTTTTTTAGGTGGAATGTGGATTTTCTAACCAACTGAACCACATGAGGTGCTTGTCCTGAGCGGGCAAATCAACGGTAATGACCTTTGTGGATTCCTCCATGCTTATTCGCATTGAATACAATTTCACTTACTTTAGCTCCACTGGTGCTAAATCCATTTGGTGCAGAGGGATACCCTCTCAATTTTGTCCACCAGGGCCTCTGCTCACTGCTTCCATACACTGCTGATCAGACAGATGTGAAGGTGATATGTACAAATGGGGTATTGTGTGCTTGCATGGGGATTGTCTTTGGTGGAGGGTGGAAGGTTAAGCTGTCTTCTCAGCTGACAATTCGATCATCAGCTTAGTCCAGAAAGTCCAGCAGTAATGGAGGCCTCCCTCTTATGTCCATGACCATCTACAAATATGAGCATAAATCTCTTTCCCCGCTCCCCACAGCTCTTTTGAGTTAGAGCCTTTCCAGCCAGATAGCAAGCCTTCTGTAAACCAACCATGATAATTCTATAGTCCTGTAGGCTACTCATTTCACACATTCAAATTTCTGAATCAGTCATTGACCTTGTCCAGAATGGCTTACTTGCCGACGGTTGCATACGTAAATCTAGTGCACAAGATGAGCAAGTGGTGAAGTTGGCGAACAGTTTCTCTGAATGTAGTGTTGATGATAAATGTCTTTCCATGCCCGAAACTACTGTGTCCTCAAAATATGTAGTGTCTTCTAAACATACTGAAGACTGTCCGACATATCCTCCATGATGTTTTGCGACAACAGTACAGTGGAAGCGTTGTAAGACGTGTCATAAAAATCCCTGCATCTTCCTCTATGGTTTACTTCCTGAAAAGTCTGCTTGTGAATACACTGAGCGAAGCCCCGGAAATGTATATGAGAATGCACTGCGTTTTGCCTACTTAACTCATCTTCTCATCCAGTGTTCTCAAGGTCTGCATTTGGGAGCACATTGTGTGCTAATATAAGTATGTTTAGTAGACAATACATATTTTGAAGACACAGTAGTTGGCAGCCTATTTAGGCATTATGTATGCTCAGAAAGATACAAGTGGCAAAACCTCCAAAAGGAAGGAGTTAAAGGCATTGCATTTTAGCAACACACTGGAACAGTGGACAGGGAGCTGTTTGTGAACAGATGGTAACAGGTAATAGACACTGCTGTTGTACACCTAAGTAAGGCATTCAGTCAGAAATGCTGCTGTAAATATCCAAATCTGTGTGTGAATTATAAGCTCCGTAAATTGTTCTTAATGCAAGCATCTGGTAAGCAAACGCTTCATTTTTAACAGAAATTGGAGGAGTAAATCATGGAATAGCATTTCCAGAATATGTGTTGCAGTGTCACTACGGTATTGAACTGCTGTTAAGCATTTCAAGGGAAGCTAGATGGTAAACAGGTAGAAGGAAGGATGTCCGACTGAGCAACCCAAGCGGAGTCATCATCCATCTGTACTGTAGCTGAGAAAATACACCACGTCGAGACATCTTACAGCCAGTCAGCACACATTCCGACAAGGCTTCATTCTGTCAGTTCCCATAGCAACCAGACCTCATACAGTTAGTAGCCATGGCAACAAGTCTTCACACACTAACAATACATTTTTAAAGGACGCAGTACAGTCACCTAATATTGCAACAGGACAACACCATAACTATGGTACATGGCAAGAAGGTGTCGTGGCATTCTGCATGGTAACATGGCGGTTGTGCAGAGGACATATCACAATGATAGTTAACTATGGGCCAGCAAGATGGACTTGGTAAATAATGTTATCAGAATGTTATCATTGGATGATGCATTGTATTTTTGTTTAACCATATTATGAACATAATACAAGTTTTCATGAACATTCACATGTATGGGAGCAGATTTATGTTGCCACTGAAACTCAGAAAACAGGAAACAATACTGAATTTCAAGGTCATTCCAAAATGGAGGGTATAGTATATTATTGGAGTTGGTTTACACATGGTGATTAACCTCACAATAAACTGCTTAGTGACAGGAAGACAAATAGCAATGGCTATATCTACACAAGCAAAGCCATAGCTATTTGTATTTTGCTCTGTCATTATGTATAGTTCCAGCTGCTTGGTTTAACTCAAAGAGTACACATAAACACCCTCCAATAAATTCTTATAGCCTGTAGCAAGCTTTTATATTTTTTTTTTAAATTGTATTTGCCAGCATAGAGTCAAGCAGGGTTTTGCACCATTCAGAATTGAATTTGAATGTCGCCTTAATTCCACTGTAATTCTCAAAATTGAATTTAGGCCGCAAACAGAATGCAGACGTGTAATTTGAATTTGAATGAAAGAGAGTATAATTTAAATTAAATACAATTCAAGAAAATTCATATGCAGACTTTTGGTGTAGCTTTACAGTAAGGCATTATATTTTAATATGCTTTGTACATTAAACATATTATAAATCAACATGTAAAATGCTGTGAACATTATTGCATGATTATTATTATTTAAATAATTCATTATTCTCTCCTCACAATGAATGCTTAAAGTGCTCATGTGCAGAATGATTTTTCAATAACCATACCTTCAATTTAAATTCTCAGTATGAGGTCTAGAACATGATAGTTTAAAACAGCATTCATCTAGATATTCTATTCAAGTAGGTACTAAAGTAGAAATTAAAAGAAATATTACTTGTGATTCTACACAAGGGAAAATATGGAAATGATTTCTTCCAAATGCACAATGTAATTATTGGCATTGAGATGTAATGGCGTTCTCTTGTGTGACAGTGGATTTTTTTTTTTCAAGTCAATTCAACATCTGGAGGAGTGTGGCCGATTCATTTCAAATTCCAACTCATGTATCAAGTGGGAGCAAACTTTTAATTTTTACATTTTACACAACCCTGGTGTCAAGTGAAATACAAATTCAGTTTCACTTGATCAAATGACAACTGGATTATAAAGTCCATACAAATTCATGTTTTACTATTAATTATTTTATTATATTCCAATGACAGCTACCATTGTTGCCCTTTTAAGTGTGGAGCACTATGCACAATAAAATCCTACCCTTAAAGTTAGCCCACATTAAATATATATAATATTTTCAATATTAAGATAACTAATTACCCAGATAACACAGAATCACAGTATTGAAGTAACAAAGAACAACAAACTATTTCAGGTGAATCTCTCCAGAATCCACTTTCATTAATTCGATTTCTTCCGTGATTTCAAGCAGTGGAGGTAGGTCACAACTAAGGCCCTCTCCTATAGAAATTTGACCGATTTTAAATATTTTACGCAATTTTAAATGAAGGCCATGAATGATAGATCACAGAAAGAGAGAAGCCTCCCTAATGACCATGCCCTGTCCATCTCTCCCAGATGTTCTCATTAAGAATCAGTGTGGGTGTTTAGATACCAGGGCAAAAATCAGTTGGTGAACTCTTGCTATTGCTACCAATCAACCTGTGCAGGGACCAGATCGTCAATAAATTTAGAATTATTTAAAATTAGTGGTCAATTTTGTTTGCATATCTATAAATACACAATGGTTTCATATTGTTTTTGCTCAATTTATATAGCTTTCATCAACATCCTAAAGTGGGTTAATGTAAATGACCCAACTGTTTGATTTTTGATTTGGGGTTGATTTTTATTTGTTGAAGGTACTTTTTGTTCAAATACATTACTTCAAGATTTATTTGTGTTTCTTTTGTTCAATATTTTGGCTGATTTCCAACCATTTCAATAAAAAATCCATATTTTACGCCCAGCCAGATCATTATGGTTAGGGATAGTTGAAATTAGGGTTAGGATTAGGATTAGAGTCAGGGTTACAATTGGTAGAATGTGGGATAGGGTTAGCAAAATGGTAAATGGTTGAGGCAGGTTTAGGCTTATTTTCAGGAGCATGGGTAACAGTTAGGGGAAGGGTTATTCCTTGATTTGGATTACCAATATTTTTCACTATTTGGGCCTAGCACAATAGTCTTATGTATTTACCTAGTTTTTCAGTTCAATGTTTTTTTAGTTAATAGTTGTTTAGTGGCTGGAATCAATTGCCAGGCCATCTTAAAAGCATTGCATTTACAAAAGCCCTGATACAATTGAATGGCGCTGACCCACTCCTGGACCCTGTTTGAGATTGAGCTGTTATACTTCAAGGGTTTATCCTGTATACGGGTTCTTTGCTCCCTCCTTCCTCTGTCGTGAAAGGCAGAGAGTAACAGATTTGTTTCTCAAGGTCAACGTGAACCTCAAGGCTCTCGTTCTACAAAGAGATGAAGAGACACCCTTGTGACTGTTGTCATTAGTCTGATAGTCCTCAAAGTGGATTAGAGTAGCCACTGCTGAACGTCCATGCCGATGTTGTTAACGCGTACTTCCCGCTTTTCCTTGTGTTCTGCATTCTGAGAAGACTTTTGACACTGATGGTTTCCTGTCCGTTTTTGAGGGACCTATTGATAGATTTGACTGGTCAAGCTTCTTGATTTTGATTTTCATAATGACTTAGTTTGCAGAAATATTGTTGTTTCAATAAAAACATTTTCCTTATGTCCAGCAAATGTGACTTCATTTTCACGGCATGATTATTTTTTTCATTAGAAATAATGATGATAATAGTAATAGTGCTAATCATCAAAATAATGTAGTAATAACATGAATGTTGTTTGACTAATATTTACAGTGAAAATCTATGTTGTCAAAAAAGATTACACCAATTTACCACCTTCACAAGCATGAGCGAGGAATGAGCAACTTTACAAGTTCGGTGTTTTTCTGTGTTATGTTTAAAAGTTTTGTCATAAATGACCAAAACATGCAAATATCACATTCATTTCATCAGAGAAATGGGCCAGTGCAATACGTAAGTACAAGTGTGAAGGGTTTTCAGAACTGCATGGTCAACAGCGGGTATTTGTGCCTTTAATGTGCTTTTAATGTGCTTTTAAGACCATCATGTGACTGTTTAATGATTAAAATGGCAATGGCATCTATATTGCTTGTCAAACTTTATGTTTAGAACTACATTAGATAAAACGTTGCTGTAAAATAAATACATTTTGTATATTTTGTATTATAAATATATTTTGTCCAGTTTACTTGAATTAGCATCCTATTACCAAAAAATAAAATAATAATAATATTAATAATAATAATAATAATAATAATAATAATAATAATAATAATAATAATAATAATTTATTAACTGGAGCCAGTCTGTCATAAAAACACTTCTTCACTAAATACTGCTTTTCTGTTGCTCTGTCAAATCTCAGTTGTAAAGAAGTTATTGTAATGATCACTACCTCAAATTGATTAGCTGAAATGGTCCCGTGGCATAAAATATGTACCAAAATTCAGTGTTTTATTTTCATCATTGTTTCTGCTCTGAAGGACCTGCCGAGTAAAAATACAATGAGTAAGTCAGGTTTGGATATTACGGTTACCACTGAATTATACCACTAGAGTGACTTGATTCATGATGTTTTGTTTTGTTTGCTCATATATATGTATTTTACCCAGTCAGTTTCTTTTTCCTGTCTGAACATATTTGCCTGTTGCACCCATTTTTGATAAGCTTGAAACAGTCCTGGAGTTGTGTTTTTGGATAAAAAATGGGTCTATATAATAAAAATATACATTACAGTAGAGTATTAGCTGCCTCTGTACTCACCTTTCAAATTAATAAAATGACAGAGTAATTGCATCCTCTAGTGGTCGAAAGAGGAAGACTAATTCTCTGCTGCCACTGAGCATCTATTCAGTTTTGAAGTCTAGTTTGAGAGTTTACCAATATTCATCATTCTCTATCTTACTGGTTTAATTCAATTTAGATGAAAGGTGATCAGGGGTGTGAAAAGTGAATAAAAACTGTACAAATATTTTTCTTAAATCTGTATTTCTGTTATTGGCAACTAGGTGGAGCCATAAACTGTGGATTTGCTTATGTTTCTCAAAACAACTCATGAGAACTGGGGCACACTCCACAAAGCAGGATTACCAAGTTGTTCACTACATCACATCAGTATAAAAATTCATAATGTTCTGTATACGTATACAGCCTTGTTATTGTTAACAAAGACTGGAACACTTTAAAAAAAAGAATTCAGCTTGTAAAAAAATAAAAGACCACAGTGGTGCAAAAGGCATTTATTTCCCAAACACCCATAAGAAACACATATTAGGAAAACAGTCACACAACAATATTTTCCATGCATCACCAGCATTGCTGACCAGCAGGCAAGCTGGCTTAAAGCATTACGTTATAACTACAGCATACAACTTTTCATTCAATAGGAATCCACAGTTTTTCATTTAAAAAGAGACACGCACACACACCGTAAAGTGAGACGTCCGTTACACGATTCATTTTCTAACTTCTCACCACATGCACGGTAGCCAACAGACAACATTAACATTGCCATTTAATGCCACCCCTCACTTTTGGAGCAACAGAGGCATTAGATGCCTAACATTACCCCTGGCCACACACATTTTTCCACACTTGTTTAATACACAGTACTTGACTAAGAACAGACATAATATTAATATACATCAATATTTTAACTCAATAACTCAATATTTTACATTAAAATAATGACAGGGGCGAGTTACATTTCATATCAAAAAGTGCTCAATCGTCAATTCAATTTTCAAATATCTTTGTGCTTTTTTTCGTGCCTTGACAAAACTGCACCTTGACCAGTTTTGTGGTTTGTGTTATGCATGTATTTAATGGAATAAAACCATTAAGAATTTAATGTTCTTGATAAACCTTGGTCGTTTTCCCACACTTAGCTCAGTTAGACAGGCCAAGCCAAAAATATATGTTTCTGAATACATTTTGTTTCAATATACTTGACATATATTGTCACACATATAAAAAAATAAATGTGATAGGTACTGAAACAAAGATATTACAGATACTGAGAAAATTTTTATACGGGGATGTATTAGGTATTAAACATCTCCCTATTGGTGGGTTACAAACAGTAATGAAAATAATCCACAGAACAAGAACCATTCACTGTCAATCTGCTCACAGAAACATGTTTATATAAAACTATGTTTCTGTGAGCAATGTCCCACAATGCACTGCAGATAAATCACCTGAAGAGCTATTCCAGATTCAGAACATTTGTCTCATTCCTGCACTTTGCATAACAGCATCAAGTGAGACAGAGCACATACCATCCGTGCAGTGTGTACAGGTTAGAGAGAGAGGTACTAAAGGAATGACAGACTGAAGTGCAAAACCATGGGACGGAGGGAATTTGGCTGGCAGCCTGCTGAGTGGCACAACAGCTTCAGAATCAGGGTGTGCTTCTCTCCTGTGACAAAGCTGAGAGAGATATTTATCATTAGGCCTATTCTGCTTCAACAGCATAGCTATACAGCAAAAAATACTTATCAGCAGAAAAGCACGTCCAAAAATACACCAATATAAAAAATTCTAAAAGGTTTCTTTCCTCACTAAGACAAAGCATTTAAGGGGTAGATTCACAAAGAATGCTCTATGACTGCATTTCACCTCAATTGAAAATATACATCCAATGATCAAAAATTACTTCTTTTACCTCGTCAATAGTCAACAAAAATTATTACAGTTGGTTGCAGTCGAGATATATGACAAACACTGTAGACACTGTGTGTTACAGTTAGCCTGGCCTGGGACAGGGGTTGCATGGCTAGAAACCTGTATGCATGGCATCTACTTTGTATTTTATATATAAATGAATGTTGTATGCCTTTGTCCCTGTTAAATGAATGAATTAAATAAATAAAAATTAGACAAAACAGTGATTTCACTTGAGAAATCCAATTCTGTCTACAGCAGCTATTGTCCTGCGAGTCAAGTTATGTAATCCTCCCGTGATGATTCAAGTGCCATCGCACAGAAAATAATTTCTTTGGGGGCAATAAGATGAACAGGATGCATAGAATGTGGAGCCCTTCGGTGAATCTACCCCACTGTGCTCATACTAGCAAACAACCAATTAACTGTACAGGAGTGCACAAGGTATTAACCCTACTAATCCTCGCCCTGATATACCAGCATTAACACAAATACTACTACTTCTGCCACAATGACTACAAACTACTACTATTACTACAAATAATACTACTACACAACTACTAAGACTCACTTAATTAGTGGTACAACTGATACTATGAACAATGAATTTATTAAAACCACTTGGGCATACTGTAGATAGAAAAATCTTGATTTCCATTTAATAAATAATATACACACACACTTTTAATCGAGGCAAAAGATTACATGGGTCATGGAAGCCCTACCTGTTAAATCTCTGAACCTTCTCTTGGCTTCAGCTCTTTCTTCTGCGTCAAAATACCACACTGTGATAGCATACCTGAAAAATAAGACAGAGGCCCTTTCAGTTAAAGAATGGAAGTAACAGATATGTGAATGCATCACTATATCACAGCGTTGAGAATGTCCATGTATCCTGCAAGTATCACTTGAAACGGCTATAAATGGCTACAGATTAAAAGACGAGTGAAGACAATAATTACAGTTAATAACTATTGTTCTACTAATAACATTCTATTAAATACTAAGAATCAGAGCCAGTGATAATGGCATTGGAAATATAAATGATTCATTCTCTTTTAAGTGAACTAGTTTTGTACTCATTGCTAGACAGGAAAGTGGTGCACAACTAAAAGTGGTCACAAACCTTGTGGAATAAGAGGGCTGGACTTCATGAGGATTCCGTCTGTCTGACCAGAACAAAAGGAGGCGGTCGAAGATGGGCTCAATATCAGCTACGTAGGATTTCCCCTCAGGAAATATCCGCAGAACTCCCCCGTGTTCCTGTAAAACCACAGAAGTGGGTCAAATGATCAATTTCTAAATACCTTATGTGCACAGGCTTATGAAAGACATTCAGTTCGGTGATTAAGTAATTAAGAGTTTAGAGTAAGCAGGTACTCTACAATCCCAGCTCATTTGTCAAAAAATTGAAACAGAACCTGAATTTCATAACCGAAGAGTGCCTGAAGATGGAAGAATGTCCTGCTTACCTTGGCATCCCAGTTTTTGTTCAGGTAGTAAATGCAGGTAACACAGCGGCCATCTCCGTTGGGGTTGTCAACATGTTTCACATATCCAGTCCCGTTGCCAGGATAGCAGGCAACCATCGCCTGGAATGGAAGCACACACAAGCCTGTAAGTGTCTAGTGCAGTACACTGAATCATCTGCTATTCATAGGAAAGAGGCAATGAATTCTGGGAATGAGACTGCATATGCACTAATTCAACTGCAAGACCTGGGTTAATATTTTAAGGCATGACTATGAGCTTAATATAAGTGAACTTCCCCTCAGGAAACAACACCCACAGAATGCCCAGGCAAGGCAAGTTCCCAGGTACTTTCATAGTCACACAGACGGCATGATTCACTACAATCATTATTTTGATGAGTCACACATTTGGTTGATGGAAACTGCATTCTCGATGTTTGAAAGTTGTACATTGTGTACTCAGGCACTGGCTGACTTGCCTGAAGGACCAATTAAATAATTCCAATAAACAATTCTTAAACAAAAAGTAAAAATAAAAAAACAGTTTCATCAGTATTTGTGCAGGGGAACCATGAACCCTGCATAACCCATTCAGTGAAATGATGAAAACTTCCACCCTTGAAAAGAGTGAATTAATGCACATCTAGAATTATTCACAGTAATATTCAGTTCTAGAGTGAATCTAATTCCATAATCCACATTTCTAATACATATAATTCCTCAAGGGTGCTGCAGTGTTTGCCCTAGGCCTAGGACGGACCTCCTGGTTGTTAAGATTAGAGCATAGAGGGTGTGTGCAAACATTCACCACACTTCTCCCACCCTCTAAAAAACCACAAGAAACAGATAAAGTGTTCTTTTAAAAAATGGGAACAAATCCCGTTAACCCCTTAAGTCTGTGAGTTTTTTTGCGTTCATTCCATTTTTAACGGCACAATTTTCAATCACTATTGTAACAGGATATACCGTTTGAAAGGATTAAAACTCATGGTTCTATCTGTATAACCTATTTTAAGATGCCATTGCTTTAGCGACAACAGTTCCTTATTTTGTAACATGTGGGTGGCAAAACAAATGTGGCGGGACCTCGCCTACTACACAAAATAAGTCAATGTCAGTGTCCTTTTCACGGCAAGGGTCCAGCAAACCAAATGCATAATAATGCAATTCTAAAAACGTGCTAACTTGGAGAAATGTCGATAGAATGCCCATTATTGACTTTTTTAATTGTCATTGTTGTCCAAGTACTTGTACATATGAATGCTATTACCTACATTTTGTATAGGCTCTCTGGAACAAGAAGAGCTCACATATGAACTTCTCTGACCAGTATCAGTAATCCTGATACTGAAGTGTGATCCCCATCCATGAGCAAAAAATACAGTATTCAAATTCAGCTGAACCTAGAACCGGCTACTGGTATGATATTAAAGCATCGACTGAGAAGCATTTTAGCTAATGACATTACATTTCCAAGGGTGTATAGTTTGTTAGGCTTTCAAAAGCAACACAGGAAGACCGTGAAAACACCTTTGCCACCACAATAGAGGGAATTTTCATTGTTGTCACCCCATTTTTTATCAGTGATTATCTAAATACATTCTCAAAATATTGTATTATTATTCAATATGTGTTTATGATGGGGATTGGGTATTTGACAAAAATGTCAATCAATGGACCTCAATGAATATAATAGTATACAAGATGTTATTATTGTGATCATTGTACTTATTTTTTTACAATATTCGTGACCTATAGCTATCTGAGGAAAGCACAAGGAGAGGGAGAGGTAGGGGGAGGGCGACAGGCGAGGGGGTAAGTAGAAACGCTTTTTTTCCAGAATAAAAACTATTGTAAACTTTAGTAAGCAAAATACAGTATTTTACATGTCATAAAACCCATAATATCATTTAGTTTCAATGTGTCTTTTGAAGTCTCCAAATGTCCTTTTTGGAAAAGTGCCAAGACATAGCTTGCAGTACTTAAGAAGAAATGCAGAATGCTTCTTTTTGGTGATACTGTCATCAAATCCCCCGAAAGGGGATTTGTCCAGTGTTGGCCACAATAATCTGCATCCACACAAAAACAGAAAATCTTTTCAGTGAGAAATAATATTCCACTTCCACTGCATTTGAGCTTCTGTAACTTTGATTTAGTAATACTTTGAGTAATTATAAACAAACCCCAAAGGGTTACCTTTCAGAAGACATCAGGATTATTCGTAGTCAAAAGGGTAGTACAAGGGTAGAATACTAGGCATTTCATTTTCATTGTCATTTTCAAGCTGGTGTGAAGAAAAGGGTACTTCACCCTTGATACTAAGGGCGTAAGGGAGCTGTGCACAAACTAGGGGTTAAAAAAGAAAAAAAGCTAAGAGTAGGCGAGCGGGAGGGGCGAGAAACGGCTGTTTGACACAGATGAGTGGAAGTGGGTAAACCTCGCGGTTTCGGAGACGAGGAGTACGTGCGCGCAGACAGGAGACGGAAAGCCGCAGTATTAGCCCCGTCCTTCTAATCGGCTGATCAAGGCGCTGAGTCAAGCATCCTTCGCACGTGCTCAGTACCACTGAAGGTGCACCACAGTCCAGTACATAGGGTTTCTGGTACAGATCTCTAAGACAGATAGTTTGCGATACAAGAACAGAGGTAGCATATGAATGTATAATTATTCCAATTGAAGAATAGAAGATTTCAAGTTAAAGTAATTTATGGAATAAGGTATGGCCAGTACCCAAACTCCATTGAGGAAAAATCCCCCACCTCCGGCACTCTCGTATGACCAAAATACTATTACAGTTTGATCTAGTATGTCCCACAGCAGGGTACGGAAGCGAATAAACCCTGTGACCCTGAACAGGAAGCTGATCATCTCACTGCAGTATGTTCCTGAAGGAAATGGCACCTCCCTGCAATGCTCCCCTGGATCTCTGACCACGGATCAGGGTCACAAGCGCCTCTCTCCTCTCTTCGACACCATGCTGCTAGGACAACCAGCGCACCGAAACACAAGACTAACATCAAAACCAGCTGTGGCCACCTAAACCACAGGTTCACGCTTTGGCAATTGAGAAGCTATAACTTGGGAGTGTGAAGATTAGCTCAAAATGCCTCCTGGCTTCAGTGGCTTGTGAACACTTTTTTATTTGATTACTATAAGAATTGCATGCTTTTATTCTCATGCCTTTATTTTTTTTTACAAAATACTTTTTCTGGCATTCCACAACACATAAGACAACTGCTCATTCCAAAGTAATACAAAAGAAAGGAAAAGAAATGTATTAAATTCCTAAAATATCTCTCTAAAAACATATGTTGTTAGCAGACTAATAAAAAATGCTTCAAAAGGGATTTTAAAGGAGTTTTTACAGCATGTTGGCTGTAATTCCATTATTTTAAACGGATGACTGCTGGATAGAAATGACTCCAGAAGCGGTCCTGAAACTTGTGCCCGCTCAGCTGGACGTGTGCCACGTGGAGACGGTAATACAGCCGGTTCTCTGGACACCTAAATGACAGATAAGGGAGCTGTGTACAAACAGAGGAAGGTGGATGTTGTTTATTCTGGCTATGCGCCAGTCAGCCAGTAACACAGCTGGCCGCTCTCCGATACCTGTGCGTGACTGGAGCTTTTCAACAATGGCCCCCAAAAACTGCAACTCATTTAAAAACAAATTGAGATCTCACGGCATTTTGAAATAACAAAAAAGGCTGCTATCTGTAGGGAGTATCATTTCATTCCATTATCCACATAATAAAGGACAACAATCGCGTTGAAAGAACGCGTTTGATTATAGAAATAATATATGCTCATCTCTCTAAAGGAAATATGGGTGGTGGGTGCTTGGTGTCCACTGTCTGACTTTTTCAGCATTAACTGAATCAGTGGCAAAACATGTAGTCAGTGAGTGCTGGCCATTTATTCTGAATCATTTAACACCATTTGAAAGTACAATACACAATTAGGGGGTGACGAATGATTGGACTCGACTGCAAAGGAACTGTTGCCGACTATTGCCACACAAGATCCTCAACAGGATCATGAGTGACCCAATTAAGAAGGCACGCACACGCAGGCTGTTGTTGGAGCACAGTGTGAACATGCGAGAGAGAAGTGAGAGTGGGAGAGAGGGTGGGGGGGGGGGATTTGTGTGTAGGAGGGCTGGCTGCCCGCCAGGTGGATGAAGTTTTAATGACATGGCTACGTGTCGAGCGTGAGACTGCAGGCACCCGATATAAACCCTATAAAACTCAGGGGCACTCTCTCGCTCCCTCTCGCTTTCTCTCGCGCACACGCACACGTTATTCACGGCAGCCAAGGAGGAAATTAGCAAGCCCGAGGTCACAGAGTGTGCAAACTTTCTGCCTTTCATCAAATCCAACACACCGCTGCCGTTAGTAGCTCTATGAATTATTGTCTGAGGGGAAACTCAAATTTGAATTAATGGCACACAGCATATTTTGACCCAGTTTTCAATACTTAATATGTTCAAATAGTATTCCTATTAAGTAGCCGAACATAGCTAGAAAATAATTGAGGATCTATATGGGAAACATATTTTTATATCTGTAAGCACACTGACAGAAATATGTAGATCAACCTTAAACACTAATTTAATTGCGGTTTTCTAATATAGGTATTTTTGGCAAACAATAAAACACATTTCAGACCAATCATTTTAAAATTCTAAATCTAATAAATCTACATCTAACACTGTTTAATTCCGTAATAATCATAAAACGAATGATGATTATTCGTGTTCTGAATATTCAGAACACGAGGTTGAAACGTAAGGGAGCAGATGGTCATTTCACAATATCACTGACCCATACCTTGTCCCGATAAGCTTAGCTTCCAAACAATTAAAAATGACACCATCGTTATTATGGTATTATCTCAGGCATATCCTGGTTATTAAGTCACTTTGACATCGTGTCCTTGCACTGTGATGGCTGAGGACGGTTCAGGGAACTGCGCTACACAATGGGGTTCTATAGGCCCAGACTGAGTACTGTGACAGCACTGTGCTTCCTGCAGGCTCACTGCACACTTCCTGTGTGTGTAAACAGAAACACGCGTGGTACAGCGCCCTGTCGGGAGTCACGTACTGCACATGACATCACAGCAACATATTCAGCCACCTGCTACTTTATTACGGGCTGAGGTGTGGACTTCCCAGAATCAAAGTAGAACAATCGTTTGGTGATTTCTAGGGGTAGGGTGCTTTTTTCAGCACCCCGGATGACAAAAGCATATGCAAGGATGATAATCTTTGAAAAAATAATTATTAATGTGACCATCTTTGTCATGATTACTATAAACCATAATATCTTAAAACAATGCATTGCCACTGGTAAAATAACTGATAGCAATGTAAATTGGCATACCAGCTACCAGCTTCAGCAGGAAGGTTAGGGGTACATAGGCTACCTATAGGGTACCACCCTAATGCTACCTTTTAGACGCTTTTTATTCTTTTCATTTTAAACAAAAAATGGAACATATGAAAGGCAAATTGTTGAATCCATGCAAATGTGTGTTCATTAACAGCTTATATTGTTTATATTAATTCAGCTTGGCAATAAACCTTTCAGCTAACCAATGTTAGCGTTACCTACCCTCTGTGTGAGAGCCAATCTTTTTTTTTTTACAAAAAGAATAGCTCTCAGAAAATGTCTATCTAACAGTTCAGTAAAAAATGTGATGTACTGCTTCAGAAAACAGCCCTATAAATACCCAGATAGGGTTAAAGTCGCCCTATCACTTACTAGTTATGGTTTTCGTGCGTGTACATAACCGAATAGTGCTTTCCTTTAATAAAGAGACTTCATATTTCGTTTGTGTTACAGTGTGGTTTTTTGGGGTTTTTTATTTTTTTATTTTACAAGGTATCTATACTGGTATTCATCGAATCTTATTGTTTTGTAATGACCCAAATTTTACCTTAGACACAGGCTACCTTCACGTAGATGCAAAAATGCATTACACACGATGATTCCACTCTGATTTGACGGTGCCACTTTTAGCGTCTTATAGTTCCTAGCTTACCATATTTTAGTTCACCACGTTACATTGTTACATTGGTCATGTAAATGGTCATGTTAAATTGCCGTTTTAGAATTTAGAAGACTATGGATAATAGTCTACATGGGTCGCACTTACCTTTGATCGCTCTCGGACGTTGGTTTTCCCTAGCTGAGCCGTGCAAAGTGTCACCAGCTTGTCGATTAATGACAGAAAGAAGCTAATAGCTTCGCATCCCTCTTCGGTTCCGCTGACCCAAGCTATCTTATCGCCTCTGAGGTGCCTTCTGGATACCCCAGACCAACCTCCAGCTAGCTGGCCATCGTGCAACATACCCGAGTCGTGCAGATCTTTCACTTGGTCCAGAACACATTGTCCAATCAAGTCCCCAAGAAAGTTATCCAAATAAAAGAACCCACAATCAAGAAGACATGGGACGATTCGATGCAGCGCTAACCTCTCCAAATCGACATTGATAATATGCTGTAGCAAAAGCATTTTGTCCTGCTTTTTATAATATATCCTAATATCTACCCGAACGCAAAACAGAATAGTCTATAGTGATGTAAGTTGCAGCCTCGTCAAAACTTGAAGGCTACTTTTTTAGTTACACTTATAGGCCTATGCTACACAGTAAATATTGACATATCCAACTAGACGGGGCTGCAGAAATGAACGAGCAGGAACCACCACCGCACGCATCTCTAGCACGTCCGTGAAGTTACAGACATATTTACAGTACAGAGAGAGAAGGGGACGTGCACACACATGGAAATGTGGAACGTGCAGGATGAGTAGTAGCTCTTGGAGGGCGGAGTCAGGCGCACGTCGTTGCAGAGAAACTGTAGGTTACAAGTGTTTTCCTCAGCATTATATTTCGCATAAGTCTATTTCACAAAAGAGAGGGAGCAGTGAATAAGCAAAAATGTCACTTTCATGCTGGGTCTGAAAGATGAAATAGGCTACTGCCTATTCCAGTCCAAAGCACGTTGCTTACACGCTGAGGACGTCTCACTTGATGGAATAGATTCCTTGAGCGAAAAATTTAAATCAAAATGTTATTGTAATTTGTGCACTTATTTTCGTAATTACTTTGAAATTAATTTTAGATAGCCTACTCCACCAGAATGTAGAAGTTGTGAGGAGGGAGTGTCTACATGTACATTTGCGGTCTGGGCGTGCCCTCCGCCATTGACGAGTCCAACAAGCGCATGTAGCACTCGCAGCGCGGCAGCTCAAAGTAAATAATAGCGAAGAGCTGTTTCAGAAAATCAGCTGTCACGTTGTGCGGCGTTTAGCCCACATAATACACATATTGTATGTACGCGCTTGCTATCAATAAATGCAAGGCATATATGAGAAATGATATAGTGAATTATACCATCTTTCAAATTGAGTGACATTATTTTTTAAGTCAAACAGTTAAAAAAAAAAAAAACACGTGTTCGTAAAACTATGCGTTGGCCAGTATACTTTAATCTTATATTTCTTTGTAATAATGTGTGCCTTTTGATGATACACAAATGTGTTCCCCTTTCACGACAATAGGTAAGATAGCCATTTCATATTTTTCCACCATTGAGATTATGATTATGATATGACAATTTAATTGTCCTTGACACGATACGCACTTTTAACAAACGACGATAACTACACATCATTAGTGTAGTTATTGCTTAAATGGTTGGTTTAGCCTATATGATCAGTTATTACATGTTGGCCGATAAAAAATATTGGTTTATAGATAGACATGGCCAATACAGAAATGTACCATACGGACATAGAGTAAATAGAGTATGTATATGGATTAAAAGAACAGACACCAATCGATATTCAAAGAAAGTTATGGTTCTCCAGGCATTGGTCTTGCAGTAGGACATCGTCACTCGAGCTTGGCACTTTATATCAGTGATGCATTCATTTGTGAGCTACACACTATGATGTGTCATGAACATTATTATTATTATTATTATTATTATTATTATTATTATTATTATTATTATACATTATTGTCATGTTATAATCAATTGATCAACTGCAGACGCATTTCAACAGTTCACCCACTCACTTTTCCTTTTGAAATAGAACCTAAATTCGAAAATACAGCTAATTTCACATTTCAAAAAGTTACAAACACTGACAGGTGGTACACTAGGTGTTAAACTGTAGTCACTGGGCGCAATACTGACCTTGTGTCTGCCTCTGATTTTATATTTCCCAAGTTTACCGTCGGCATATGTGATGAGTTTGTCCATTCTTGTCAGTAGAAAGCCTATGTTTTCACAACCTGGCTCATTTCCCTCCACCCAGGCAACTTGGTCCCCCCGAATAGACTTGCTTGTTCCTAATTTTCGGCATGCAAGCTCCCCATCTTGCAGTTTCCCACCCTGCTGAATTTGTATGACTTCTTGAAGAATTCGGTCTCCAATTTTGTTCCCGAGAAAACGGTCCACAATGCACAGACCATAGGAGTTCATGCATGGCACGGTGTACTGCAAGACCAAGTTGTGAAAGCTGCATCGTTTGTGTTCTTTGGATTTTGGCCTGTTACTACGCGGTTTTCTAAGTGCGCACGGCAAGACCCCATCTGTGTCTTCGTTAACCGTATTTTGACTGTTCTCACAAGTAACCTCTGAACACCGAAGATGTCTTTCCCCTGTTTCCTCTCTACCTCTCATGTTCGTTTTTGAAGTTTTTATAGAAACAGTTTTCACTAGAGACGCTCTTTCTTCTTTGGCGTTTTCAGAAGAGTCAGTTCTAAGGGAGGATGCCATTTGCCACTGACATATAATACTTGATACCATGCTATGTTTGCAACAGCCTTTCAAGCGCTACAGTACCCTACGTGAAAAGTTTCAAGTTCCCAATCTCATATATCACGCCTTGTGCACGCTCCTTACGCAGAATACGCACCCTGCTCGTCCACGATACACGTTACAGCAGCCAGATAAGAGCAGTACCGAAGTAAATTGAATTCGATTTTTTTATTTTCTATTCTTTAGGGGTGATCTCAGTTTAAGTACCCAGTCTCAAAAACACAACTGGCTCAATACAAATGCCTCTTGTACAGTAAAATTCCCAGTGTTAACTCAGCTCTGACAGAGTATATTCAATTGAGAGTTGCTTATGAGTAAAATTATGATAAACTGCACCCTGGGCTACTTGGATGCAGTTTTCGTCAGTACGCCTGTTAAAAATCACAGCCAAGACATTAAGTAAGCATAATGATATGAACCTTTGTGAATTAATGTTTGCATAAAGAAAGCCAGCTTCATATGGCAAGCTAAGGTTTTGTGCTTAAAAAAAACAACCTCTTCAAACAATATTGTGTTTAGAATAGCCTAAACACACTAATAAAGCTCCAAGGCTTAGACTAGGGGACGTGCAAACACTTAAAAGGTTTAGTAAGAGTGCAACTCAATAATTTTAGCAAGCCTAACATCAGACTTAGTTCTTGAGTTCCTCAAAAAAGTTCCTCAAAAGGTTCCTGTGATGGAAAGGGGGCATATGTGTCATCTAGGACTTATGCAATGTTACTCAGAAGTACATTTTTATATGTATATAGACTCAGTGAGCAATCTATTGGGTATTTATTAGACTTATGTATTAAGTTATTGCAATATCCAATTGCTCGTCCCCTGGCTGACCCACCCTTATGCACTATTTCCATTCTCAATGCCAACTAGGCATGGCAGGAAACTGTTGCTGTCTGTTCAAGGGAAGGTCACTTTATGCAGGTCTGTGTCTGTAATAACTAATTGTCCTGTCAGATCATTAATGTCTTTTTAAGAACAATATTTTGTGCAATACTATGTTGTGATGAACAAGACCAGTTTGACACTATTTAATTGATTCAGAGAGTAGGCTAAATTAAAAAAACTCTCTTGGAAGTCTCAAAAAAGGTTTAGCTTTAGGTAATTTCCATATTTGTAAAAAAACTGACTGCTCCTTGTGGAAATGGACCATGTCAAAAATGTGCTTATAACAGGATATTTGTATTTACCTTTCTTACTCTGTGGTTTATAGCCCAGCATAGAGGCATGTGTGAAGTACTTTGTGATGGATTTTTTATTTCCAGCATTCAACATGGGCCATAGACTCTCATATCTGGGTTTGTAATCTAAGCTATGCAAATTCTCCATTGGTGAAGTTTTACTTGCTGTCACTGATTGGCTATGAATTTAAATGCCAACCATTTAAACGCCAACCATTTACCATAAGAGACCAACAAAATAAAATTGGCCAATCCTCTTAGGAAAACAAGTTCAATCTTTTCATACTTCTTGTTTGTTGTCAGCAGGGCTGTGCTATGGCCCAGTTGTTTGACGTACACCACCTGCTTGTGAATCATTCACCAGGGAAAGAGACAAGGAAGTACATTTTTATTGTTCCAAGGAATGGCAATCCTTAGGGCAGGTCGTCAGTATCAAATTATTCTGTAAATGAAATGTCTGTTGATGTGGACCATAACCTTCTGTGCGTTAAGTTCAGGATCACTTTTTGGCCGTGTGGAGTGCTGCCACAAGTGGCAGAGAGAGTGTTCTTTTCAGATGTTGCATTTGCTGTCTGTGACTGCTGTTACTATTCATTGTGGCCCAAAAGAGGACAGTATTCTGAAACTTTACTGTCTTGTCTTTGTCCTTTATTATTTCCTTCTTAGACTCTCAAGTGCTACACCAGAAAGCTTGCCACTGGCACAGAAATAAAAGGAACAACAATTTATTTATTACTGTGACTCTTGTGCTACAGTATATCGGACAAAGCAATGAATGTGCTTACCTTTTGAAGGTGGTTCACAATGCCTTGAGAATGAAGCCATTATGGGGGCCTCTAAAAAAACAAATCTAATGGATTATTGAAAAATCTACAACAGTAGCTTAAACCAGTTGTCAATGTCATACTTCAAGCAGTGCAAAACAACCTTGATCCTCCCTTTGTTTTTGGTACTTTACACATGCCTTTATGCTGGGCTATAAAGCACAGAGTAAGAAAGGTAAATACAAATAGCCTGTTAGAAGCACACTTTTGACATGGCCCATTTCCACAGGGAGTAATCAACTTTTGTTGTATGGGACATAAAGCTAAACCTTTTTTGAGACTTCTAAGAGTACTGTTTTCATTTTGCCTAGTCTCTGAACCAATGAAGTAGTGTCAAACTGGTATTGATTATCACAACATAATATTACAAGTATATTATAGTTCTTAAAAAGACATTAATGATCCTAAAAACCACTTGGCAAACTGATCTAGAAAACGTTTTCCTCTTCTGTTTTGAGACAGCGGCCTGGTGCACCTTAGCGCTCTCTTCTTCTATGCGTCTTCATCAAATGCATCCAGCCCATGACATTTTGCCCCTCTTGAGTTCTTCCTTCAGGGCCATAGAACTGGATCAAGTTCCCCAGCATCGTCCTACATACCTAGAAAGGTATGCAGGCAGACGTGAGGCATGGCACACCGCACGTCAACAATAAGCTCCTTTATATACAGTTTGGCCGATAAAGAACCCTGTATGTGAATGGGTTTGACTGCCATTACATTAATTAGGCATGCATGCCTCTCGCTGCTTGTGCTGACTTTGTCTGTCTAATTGCAAGCCTAAGGCAGACTAGGGCAAGCCTATGCCCAGACACTTCTCTCCTCAATGATTGCCTTTGTTTAAAATGTCGGAGAGACATGGACACAATTTCTGTGCCTTTTTATAGTTGGGGAGCAAAATGAAGGTTATCACATAACTTGTCCTTCTGAGAAACACAACAGAAATATGCTCTAGTAAGGCATCCTAACTGCAATTAGAGAAATTGTTTGGCTTCCACTACTGCCGTGTCAGGTGTGTTGCTGTTTTTGCTTTTTTGAAAATAATGATTTGATTAAAGGTTTCCATAGTCCTTGAAAGCTTTGAAATTATTTTCATCCTGAAGTAATTGAAAATTCAGTTCAGTCACACAGGCAAAAATTGACTAAAACTAGCCTCAAATAATTAGCATAATCTTGAAAACATTGATTTTACCTGATCTAAAAGTGAATAAAAAAATAAGCAAGGACTTGATAAAAATACATTACATTTTCATTGCCTCCATTCTGCATTCCCATTTACCAGCTTAATGGCTTTAGGGACAAAAGGAATTGTTTACAGTTAATGGAACATGTTGGAACGTGAAAACATCTGCCTGATGGTGACAGAATGAAGAATGGGTGTACTGTCATCCAGGACTGCATGTGCCTTCTTTGCACGTGAGTCTGTTGTGTTTAGAATTTACCAATAATTATTTGGAACTTACCACTCATTTTGAAGATGATGTCTACATTATGATTTTTTTTCTTCTGGCTGAGAAATTGACACCAACTGATAATCAATAAGATACAATTATCTCTATAAAAAGACTAATGTGGATAAAATATTTCTGTTGACACCTAACAACAAACAAGTTATTCAGGCAGTCTTGGCATTTTTGGCTCTTCTTTATAATAACATATGTTTTTCTGTGAGTCAGTCAGCAAACAGAAGTCTTCCTGAAAGTCGTGTAAAGTGTTCAATTATTTATTTTTCATTAAAAGGGACAATGTGCACTAATTGTACTATTTAGCTAATGCTTTTATCCAAAGTGACTTACAGTTGATTAGACTAAGCAGGAACTTGAACCACCAACAATAATGCTACTGTATCTTGTTTTAAAAAGTACAAAATCTTGGTCACTCAGTTATTTTTATAAGATCATTGCGCTAAGGTCATTACTCTACACTGCCTACTACAAGAACCATGTTTTGTAAACACACTGATAATGTGCATTCGGGACCAAATTCATCATGGTAGGCAGAAAAATGAGCGACAGAGAGAAAAATGTTTATCAAATAAATATGTCACTTTGTTCACTTTTTCATTTGGGTAGAATGAAAGGCGGACCACCTTCCCATTAGCTTCAGCACTTAACCAATGACCTTATCCTGGTCCCACCAGCAAATGCATTTACATTAGTGCTCTAATGCTGTAACTCTTTTTCATAGCCGTGCCCCAAGTCAAACATCCGAGTCGGAGGTCAAGAGTCAACATCCTCCCCTCTAGAAGCTCTGCACCTCCGGAGCAGCAGAGCTGGTGAGCGATGAATCAGGGAAGAGATCAAACAGGAAGGGGTCTCTGGAGGGAATACGGGGTCATCCAGCAATCACAAGTGGGGGTGGAGGGGGTGCAAACAGCTGAAACGCTGCTTCAGCTTGGACCACACTTATTTTAATTCCTCTGCTGGCAGCACATTCTGTTTGCCCCTGACATGGGGCTAAAGCTGCAGGAGGTGTCCAAGTGCGTACGTGAGAAAGCCCTCATCAGCACGGTTTAAAAAGTTACCAGCTTCTATTTTCTCCCTGGATGTCTGCCAACCCTTTAAACTGAAAGTGGTTTGGAAGGTGAGTCACTCAGCCACTCCACAGCTCCCTTGATTGCCTGATGAACCTTCCACAGGTGACAGGTGATGAAAACAGGCAGGGCTGTGCATATGGGGGAGGAATGGGAAAGCTTTGAGGTGGCTTTTCACTGGATAGAGCCCAAAAGAGGACAGCAATATTGGCAAGCTATGTGTGCGTTTTTTCCAAATAAACAACCCCCCAACCGCAACTATTTTTTTCAAACTAACCAATCTCCCCACCCCCCACCCCCCACCCCTTGTGCAATGCTAGGGCATGTGGGATGATAGCCATGGAAAAAAGTGGGAGCGGCCCAAATAAAATTCAACTTGGCGGCCCAAAAGGTCAGGGACGGCTCAGAACACAGGTATTGCAAAGGACACAGAACTATCAAGAAGCGTGGGAAGATCTGAGATATTGCAACATTTATCGGGTGTGTGTCAACCAGCTCTTATCTGTGAACTTCCTTATATTTCAGAATATAAATAATATTTCAGGCATGATGCACAGTATGAACTAATGGTTGTGGAATGTTTGACTATATATTTGTACTCATGTAGGACCAATATTAAGCATGCATTGTAGCTCTCTTTATTTTTCCAAACAATTAATGTTAGTAAGCACATTGTTTGGCGTATGTCTCTGACTGTTTTTTTTCTCATTTCTCAGCCTTGTAATGGCTTCCTTGACAGCTATTGGCACAACTCTCATCCTCATGTTGACATACAGCAATGACAGACAGAGTCCAAAGGCAATCAAAAGCCTACAATCAAGGCTAGATACTGAAAGCTCTTAAACCTGCACTATGGAAGCGATTGAATACACCTGACTAATCTGGAAAAAAAAAAAGCCCAAAATACACAGATCAGTCAATATGACTGTAAATACTATATACTCAATGTGACAGTCTGCACTTAAACCTCAAATGTATTGTTTCATTTCAAATGAAATGTGCTGGAATAGAGAGCCAAAAGAACATACTTTTTTATTTAAGCCATGATTTAAAAAATTGTGGTAAGCAGGAATTGAACAAATAGAACGGGCTTGCTTCATTTAAATTGAATAATGAGATTTTGGCAGTAAAAGAGATTTTTCATTGTATGTCTAAAACTGTATAGAGTCCAGCTCATCCTGTTTTTTCTTAGCTTGTTGGTGTCTCTATCCTCTTAAACTGCGCATGTTTTTTTCAGACCATTATGTAACATCGGCAACTTGGGCAAAGCCTTCAAGTATGCGGTAACCAGATAACATGCGCAGGCTGGTGCTTGGTTACACAACCAAGTCAGAATTCTGTGATTTTCCTTTATAGGAATCTGTCTGAGAGGGGAACGTGAAGTACAGCCAGTGGTCCTGTTATTTGGCAAGTCTCCATCTGGCCTAATCGGGCACAACACCGGTGCGCTCTTGCTGAATCATGCTGGAACGCACAGAAGGAACATGCGTCAGTCAAACACCAGCATTTGGAATCTTGTGAAAACACAGGGTTCTAAAGGTCTCCAACAATGGCCACTTCCTGTTCACTGTACATTGCTTTATGGCATCCTTCCTTAGGACACAACAGAAACGTATATTGGTACTATACACTTAAGGGGAAGGGAAAGACTGATAAGACTGATATTAATGCCCTTTTGTATTGTGGGACAGACTGGTAAGGTTTCCTACTAATGCCCTTTTGTATTGTGATCGATTGTACAACATTGTCAGAGATATTCATATTTATATACAGTCTTATCAGAGGTAGCCTTTATGTGCCCGACTGGATTACACTGATAAAAAATATTAATAAACTATCAGCACCTACCCACAGGGAATAATGGTCTTCTTCACAAAAGGTAATAGGCCTTGTTCTGCCTCACGTATCAGCAGACGCTGCCAGAGACTTTTAATGTCTGTTCAATTGGGATCATCCATAGCATATGGTGACTGTCAGTGCATCTCCTCACTGGGAAGTCAGCACTGGTGTAGTGCATAGTGTGCAATGGCTGTCAGTAGATACCATTAGGACTGCCATAGGCAGTGTATATGTACCATAAAATAGACACTTTCACTTTCATACAAATAAAATGAATGTATAAGCAGAGAATACAAGTCTACAAGCCAGTGCTGACAAGCAAACTACTAGATTATAGTCATTTGGCAGATGCTGCCATCCAGAGCGATATACAATGAAGTGAAATCAGAATCCGGGACAAGTGCATTGAAAACCTTAGTGATCACATACTACATATGGTAAGTGTACCTACTGTGCAATGTAAATTCAGCCACTGCTCCACCTAATTTGGTGTCCCCATACAGTAACACCCAGTACCATGTTGTATCCTTAAAATTCAACCTGAAGGGCAAAACAGGAGCCAAATTTTGTGTGAATTTTCAGAGGGATAATAAAATAAAGTTGTGATATCTTGAGTACTGAAAAGATATGTGGAGGGCTGGTTCCATTTTGTATAATGAGCAGTGAAGCAGAATTATTGGATAATTTATTGGATAATTTATACGTTTTGCTTAAACATATGGAAAAACGATATACAGTGCCGTGCATACAAGGAGAAGCACCACATACCTACTGTCAAATATGGAGGTGGGTCATTGATGTTTTGGTAATACTGTATGTTGCGGTCAGTGGTCTATGGACTATTCACAAATTAAAATATGCTTCAGAACGAATCTCATATCTTCATTATGGCGTTACTTGTGTTGGGGATGTAAATGAATGGTTTTGAATATTTTTATTGATTAACATCATCCAGCAAGCATGCCTCCAAGCATAAAAGAATTCAGATTTAACATTAATCTACTGGCTGTTGTTTTCCCAAATCGGGCATCTAAAACCGGTTGTACTCTAATTTGCAGGAAAAATTGCACCGGCCAGCAAATCACAACATGTTCTTATTTTCTTGAAACAATGGAAAAATCCAAATGTTTACCGCAATGGTGTGCAAAGCTTGCAGTGTCGCTCTTGATCAAACGTTAGAAATGGCTTTGTGCCAACGCAGGTGTTGCATTGTTCAAGACTAAATTTATATGGTACAAGGAAGGAAGCAAGTGCTTCAAGCCAAACATAAGAGTTTCAATAGTTTTGTGTGTCACATACCCATTTGGATGAAAGCCATTCCAGGATAATGACAAGTTTCAGTTTGTTCCATGAGACGTAGTTTAATTAAAGCACAATGCACTCAAGAGATCATTGAGAAGCGGTAAAGGACGGTATTAGGATCAGTTAAATTATGTACAGTACCATCTTAGGCATGCTAGATTTAAAAAAACCTATGAAACTAAAAATGCCGATATGTGAAAATACCGCACTTTATGTAATGTTTCAGTGGAACCAACCAAAAATCAAACATTCATATACGATACCCAAAATCAAGTCATTATTGGCAGTTTTGTCATTATTGGCACCTTTGATTTAGTACTTGGTGCATCCACCTGGGGCAAGGATAACAGCATGGAATCTTTTTTTGTAATGCTTGACAAGGTTAAAGGAACACATTAGGAGGGATGTTGGACCTCCATTCCTTTATGCAGATCCTCAGGTGATCATTCACATACTTGGGTTTGCGCTTATCAACCCCTCTTCAGTTCACACTTTCCATTGCAATAGCTATCTCAGGCAACCAACCTCAATCCAATGGAAAACCTGTGGGCTGAACTGAAGGTCAGTTGATAGCACAAACCCAAGAATGTGAAGGATCATGCAAGGATCTGCATAGAGGAATAGTCCAACATCCCTCTAGATTAATTCCTAATTTGTCTGATATTTAGAACCTTTTGTTATTTTTGAAAGCATTTAACTCTACTGATGAAATGTGAACCATTCCATGGCTAAATTAAACAAGCATCGTTTTCCCTTTCCTGCAGCTCGAAATGTTTGACTCTACCTGAAGCAAAGACATTTCCATAGTGCATTTCACTGTTCTTTTTTTGTTCTTTTACTAGCACAAAGCATTTAAACAAGACCACAATTACTGAAGCACTGTTTTAATAAACGTAAGTTCTACAATAATGTAACACCTGAGACTTTCTATACATCTTACAAACAATATTTAGGACTTTTAAAACACAAAAATATGTTTTAGGTGAGATTATATCAAAGCTCTTGATGCTATTGAAAAGTACAAAATCAACTCTTCCAAAACTACCAATTCTTCCAGACTCTCACTCAACCCCAATGTTGCCAAAACAAAAAAACAATAGCTCTTCCCAGGCAAACCGTTACTACAAAACTTTACACACATATGTATACATATATACACATTAGTGAGAAAATATTCAGCAGCAGAAGACAGTTAATTTGTAGAAAGGTCTAACAGACATCCGCACTTAAGGAAACAAAAACAGTTGCTGTGCAGTCACAACTTGAAATATAATGGAATTAATTCCTTAGTTTGGCACCCCTCCCTCTCACCAGAGATTCTCTGTAAGTTTTTTCCCATTCCCACCCGCCTGCCTTCACACTAGAGGAGCAGAGAATATACAGTCCTTGAAGGTTAAAAGATAATAAAATCCTCTTCCTGTCCACCAGGGGGCAGCCGTGGACGCTTGTTGGGAAAGGTGCTTACGGCTTTGGTCACTGGATCACTTCGAAGTAGTGCAGTATGGCCATGATATGCTGCGGCATGAACACGTAGCCCGTGTACACCGCCATCCCTGCCACGGAGATCAGGAGGGAATCTGAGGACACGCATTAAAGAAACCAACCGCTGAAATGAAGGCTCTCCATGAGTCTTGCTGAAAATGACGTACGGCTTTGTCACATAATCACATGGTCATGTAATATTATTTTACCTGCTCCACTGACTTACACCGTACCGTCCTGTATTATGTGAACAGGAGCAATCCTCGCATACCGAACGGTCGCCAAGCAGAACATCAAAATCAGGGCAGGACAGCAACAGGGCCTTTACAGTCAGTCAAAATGTCTTGGTAATATAAACACCTACACTCAAGGCTCAACTATTCCTTGGGCATAATTGTAGTGTTGTTGAAATGCAGGGTCATAGCCCAGAATATATATAAACTGCCCCCAAGAGCAATTCTGTATTTTAGCTACGCTTTGCATTGAGGAAATGTTACCTACACAGCATTGAAATCAAAAGGACTCGAACTGCGCACTCCATTTTTAGCAACCCAGTTTTTTCTTCACGTTTTTCAGTTCAATGAAAACATTTTGCAGAGTCATCGCTGGGCCACCTGCACAAGAACTACAGCAGCTAAAGAGGGGCACTCAGCTGCAACTGCCATGCACAAATTGCCATTTTATACACCGCCAGCCACACTCTACAAGAGCCAGGGCCAACCAAAAGATACAGTTGGTAGCCTGATATGTTATTGAGGGAAATGAATGCAGCACTTACCCATAGAAACTGAGCTTACATAACACCATCTTCTCCCTCAGAGCACAAAGCACTGCATTACACCACCGTGCACTACTGACCTACACTGGGACATTTACTGAGAGCAGCATTGCTGAGAGCCATTAGACCAGAACCCAAACGGCGTGGGATTTTTGAGATAGATATGGATTATAGATGTGGAAAATTCACAGACTACCAACATGGTGGCCAATAGTGAATTTTGGAGCTGCAATGAAAATAGACCTTAAGTGTTTTCATGCATCAATATTGCACTGATATGAATATGCAAGAGCACTCAGAACTTATTAAAGAATATGCAAACCATTTTATACTGAGTATTGCCTAATAAGCATAATTACTGCCAGTGAATTAGTGACGTTATAAAACCAACGTATACATTCCACCAACAGTAGCCTGTCGAGCATAATCTGTGAAAAACAAGTGGCAAATGACTGGGCACTGGTCTGAAAACGCCCTGAATCTGCCAGCAGGTGGATGAGCAAACAATGAGTAAAAATGCCAGTGAGTGATCGGACCGCTTGTGACCCGCTCAAAGCGTAATTTATACTTCTTCACATGATGCTTTCAATGAGTGTCACTTGACAAAAATGACAGTTAAAAGTGAAAAAAAGTGAACATTTGGGGAGATAATTGTACCCTGTCGATTCCAATCGGCCATGTTGCTGTGGATACAGCGCAACAGCCCCATGGCTCAGGAGGATCAGGATATTAGAGTGATACGCCTTCTACAAGCCGCATTGTCTCAAGTTCCCGCGTCCGTGACTCCGAGGTGAGAGCAATCAGGGAAAGACAAAATTTGTTATCACGGACTTTGTTATCCTTCACTTAATCATGTTGGCTTTGATTGGTGTTCATGAACATGGAGGGCATAAAGGAAAAACACAGAACAAATAAATAATCCTCATCCTCTTTGAAAGATTATAAAGTCAAAGATTATAAAGCTCAAGTGAGTTCACTGATTGTGGAACTGAAAACACATCTATTCTGGAGTGCAAATATATGTGGAAATATAATTTTAAGAAATTATCTTTTACTCTCTACCCTTAAAAACCGACACAGTGACTGCACTCATAATACTGGGTTATGGTTTAAAAGTTCAGAGAAAATATTACTCAAGTCATGTATGCAATGCAGTCTGGTGTGATGCAACACTATCAGGCCTGGTGTCTCCAACTCACAATACTTCTTCTGTGTGATAACAGATGGGTCCTCTGATATACCTCATACTTGTGAAAGGAGTTAGTAACACTATGTGAGGCTATTATTCAAAATGGCAGTCATGGTTCTGATGACATTTCAACCAACTTTATTAGTGGGATTTTCCCTAAAACAGACATATCTGCAGAAGCCCTATATAGACTGGGCCTTATTATAGACTGCCTATAGCTATAGCTGGTTCAAACCCCAGTGTAGCCACGATAAGACCTGCACAGCTGTTGGGCCCTTGCACGAGGCCCTTAACCCCACATTGCTCCAGGGAAGATTTTCCCCCGCTTAGTCTAATCAACTGTAAGTCACTTCAGATAGCATCAGCTAAATAACTAATGTAATACTATGCATGGCAACAGCCTTGTCAGGCATGACACCGAAACAAGAACAAACTGTTCTTACCCATGAACACACAAAACTACAGTTAACTCCTTTAACCACTAAACAAAGGTGCCACACTTCCTGGTCGGAAGCCTTGGTTAAGGTGTCAGTTACAGCCATTGGCTTCAGTTGCATGATAAGCTGTAATGCAACTGCAGCTCAGCAAAGCTTAGGAAATTGATAGTCTGTTTGTTGCATACATGATTATATGTGCCCATACGCGCCTGTAAAAGAACCAACCATACATCAAATTAAGTGTCAGTAGTATTTCCCACACCACTACTTTACAGGATAAATATTTTTCTACACAACATGCAGTGTTTGGATTTGTTTGGTGGTACACTTTGCTCTGCAGAAAACCCTAGCATGATGAGTGCAGAAAATAAATACATCCGAACACGTACTTGGGACACAGAGTGACAAGTGATGCCCCTAGTCCGCATACTTCAGACTGACGGCTAGCAGTTATAGGACAGCACAACAGGCATTTGAAGCTAACGTCCAGTAAATATGGTCTCTTTATGACCAGCAGTCAATGCAATAGTGACCAGGAGACAAATGGACGGTCTTGTCAAAATTCCATGAATACTCCCACTCCCACTCCCAATACTTCCACTTGAATACTCCGGGAGCACCATATGGGGTACCAGCTATTTTCTGTGTCCACATACTGCAGGCAAGAGCCAGCATTCCAACCGCTAAGCTTAGTCATTCATTGAAAGTAACATGTACAACAGCACCCTTAGAAATGTAGTTAATTGTGACCCACGATGTTTGAACAGATAAGGAAGATAAGTTTAGAGACTGAGGGAAATCTCTGTGCTAGACAACATAAGAGGGCAAAGTCTCAGGCCGGAAGTTAAATGTCTTAATTGTTGAAAAGGAATCACTTAGGGTTAGGGTTAAGCCGAAGCAGGCGAATGTGGCACGGAGGCGAAAAACACTACGACAGTTAGTAAATGAATACTAACTTATGAACGGTCAGTAATTCACTGGTTAGGTCACGCCTGTGCTGTGCATGTAAACACTAGCGGTTTGACTTGTTATTCGGCAACATCTCTCCTGTTCTTGCGACACTCCGCTATCTTACCATGGTCTAGTAAAACGTTAACAGTGCATTCAATCTATGAATTCGGTTATGTAGTCAAACGACATTTCATATGTCTAAGGTAGCATAACGTGACTTGTGAGTATTGTCACTAGTGAGATTAGGCAGTGATTCAAACAACTATTAGGCCTACGTTATTTCAGGTTTTATAGCTTGTAAAAAAAACCCAACAGAACTTCCCTCATCGTAACCTTGTAGTGTCCAGCTATAAAGTACAAAGCGTTTTCCGTGTCAACTAATACTTCACACAGATCTCAACTTACCTGTTGCGCTCTCTGCAACTCTACCGGTAACTCTAGTTCATAAAACTTACTAGCTAGAATAAATGAAAACTGACTAAACTCTAGCGTACTCGTCCATCCTATAACCGAATGGCTTTCTCGTGAATTAAGTACGGCCCTTCCTCCCGGCCTTCCACTAATCTCCAGACTTAAGCTAACGTTAGCCATTTTAGCTAACTTTAGCGGCCTTTTAAGCGGCTCTGTTCATCTTGACACACTTTTGGTTTACGTATAAAAGGATACTGAACACCGTCCTCTCCCAAGGTTCCAGCATGTACAAAGCTGTGACGAGTAAATATTGGTAATAAAACCAAGATAATTGTTTCCAGGCATCCATGAACGCCATGATGTTGCGACGAGTTTCCCAGGCCCCCTTGGCTGGCTTTTCAACTCGAGTTCCTGATGTGGAACTGCCTTTAACCCCACCCAGTGACGCAATTTTCCGAACGTCATTCTAGCGCCCTGTTGTTGTGTAGGTAGGAAGGAGAATTGCAGCATGATTCACGTTATATCCTTCCAATTATTTATCGGGTAATTCTCTCTCGCACTCACTTCATCAACGAATTTCTAAAGAGAAATCATTCGCGTCTAAACGTAAATCTTGAAATATGTCTTTGGGACCATTTAAATTTTCTTTCTAGCAGCCCATGAATTGATTTGCATTGTGTAAATGAAACCCACAGTACTTTCCACATAGGTCAGGAGTTTCCAAGGTGTCACTATAACTGACAGATACATTAGATGAATGAACAAAAGTTTTAATAATACAAAACCTTATATATACATTTCAGGGACTTAGGCCATGATAACCAATAGGCTTGTATATTAGCCCTATGTAATCTTTGATTCCCGAGGAATTGGGTATTTGACAGATTACCTGACAGAAGCAAACTGAGTATGAGTACATAAACTCAAATTATGAAAGGAAAAGCAATCCACAAAATGAGCTGCACACTGACTTGTTATATCTGTAAAATCAAATGTATATGTTGCAACCTTGTTAATGATGACAATTCAGTCAATTTGATAAAAAAAGGGTCATCCAAAAAAAAGAAAGAAAAGTAAAACAGTCTTCAAACTGGCAAAATAAATGCAACCAGTTTCAAAATGGCATCTTCAGCAGTGACTTGCTAGGATGTTGAAGAAATGGTACACTTCATCCTTGTCGAACACTGCTACCTCTGTGGAGCACTCGGTACACTGGACGGGATGGTAGGTCTCCTCTGGGTCCCCCTCCATGGCCCCAGACACCAGGGCCCCGGACACCAGGGCCCCAGGCTGTACCTGTTGGTTGCCTTTCAGCTTCTTTCGCCTGTTCATCCGCTTTCTATCAGCGGGCGTTTTGTACCTCAGAACCTCCTCTTTATTTACTCTGCAGTTCATGACAAACATAGCTCTGTACTGAGTCCTGAACTTCTCGTGCCTGGGGAGACACAACAAAGGAGGATGACATCAAAAGATAAAACTTCTAGGATTTTCTCACTTCATTTTTGTATTTTCAATTGGCCTAGACAGTTTTTTTTTTGCGAGCAATGAAGGATATTTTAGATATTTAGAAAGGTTTCTGACAACCTGCTGGGTTTACAGTGGTAGGTATAGGTATAAAGTATTCACAGGTTTGTGGTCTAAAGCAAGGAAATACATTTCAAGCAACTCCAAAGCAGATTGTATAGAGATGTGTTTAGTTTAATGTGAACGTCTATGGAAGGGGTATAATTCACATGAATAAAGTGTGTATCTGACAACCTACCATCTGGGAAAGCTGTATTACAGCATAGTCTACTGAACTGTTCTATCAGTTCTGATAAAATCTCAGAATCTTGGTACAATGGCTCTGCACCTTGGTAACCTAGAGCCTATGGCTCCAATTCAATTATGTCCTTGCAATCCTGTAATCCTAAACTACCTGTCAAATGTCTGCACCATCCGTATCAACCTGTTCTGAATTCAACGTGCATGTGTATGAATGTACCGACTGCATTTGCTTCTGCATAACTTTCCATGTACAACCAATAGAAAATACCAGAGTCTTGTTTGTTATGATGCAAAGACGTCAACATAATCCAATATCTTTCATTAATTAATTAAATATGAGAACAGAATGAGGTAATGTACCAATGAGGCAGTCCCAGGAGTGCCTTACCTCTGACAATCCAGACACAGAGTGGTCATGCAGGCCGGGCAGTTGAGGACAGCATCACTGCTGGGGAGTGCCTCAGACTTCTCTTTTCTGTTTGAAGAACCAGGCAGTTTCCTCCTGCTTCTGTACCTGAATCACCCCAAAGGGAACATTACTGACCTAGCACCATAAAGAGACAGCATTGTGCTGAAAGGAAAATGCTCCACATTGTGAAGTCATGAACGTCAAATTTATTTAACTGAATGGGTTTTAAAAATGTCTACAATGTAATCAGTTTCTTCAATGTCCTATGATGATACTTGTCAGTCATGGGGGAATATGATCAAATTTCCTTCACTTAAGTGGTACAGTGGCCTAGTTATCCACATAATTCTGTTCTTAGCTTGAAAAAAAATTGTAGCTGTAGTAACTAGCAAATTGTGTTTAATTAAGGAAATAACCTGTACAACATAATAGGCTTCAACCTAGAACAAAAATAACATACAGAAGGGGACAGTTAAATTCTTACAGGGGAATGCTTGGACACAGACTGGATAACTCAAGTCTCAACAAGAGATTTAGTGATTAACTACCAGAGCCCTTTCAGGTTGCAGATGGGCGTGGGGTCGGCATGTTTGTGACAAATTTCAGAGAACTGGGACAAAATGTTACCACTGCAATGGCGGAACAGGAGAGGTTGCTAACTGCTAAATGCTCTGAACATCACATTACAAACCGTCCCAAAATGCTTCAAACAGACTTTGTTCAGTACTCGGCCCTCCTGTTATATGTATAGACATGCACTATACATTAGCTACATCTGCTAAGCAAGAACAAAAATTACAAAAGTGGAGGTCAAAAGACAGAACCTGCTAAAATTGAGCTATTCTCCCATTGAGGCTGTATGGACAAAATGCATACGCTGCAGGTAAGTAGCCAGTCCTATGCTAACTGCAGGTATGAATTCTGCTTTGGAAGACCCCGACTCACTGTCTCCTTTTGGCATCCACCCAGGCCTGGTCCCGGTCATCTTCATCAGGGTCGTACAGCAGCTCATCGTTCGTGAGGACACGCCGCTGTTTCCGCCGCCGCCCTTCCGAGTTACCTGGGCACAGTCCACATAACAAATTAACCTCTGCATACCGTGTTCTCCAATTTGAATCTGTAAACAGGAACGCAATGTTTTCTTAACCCGACTGAACTCGAGCGAATAGCTGATCTATTGCCACAAACTGTCATTTAGGTATTCAAGGAATGCCTATACTTCACTTGGAAGCACCAGCTGGGAGGCCTAATTGACCCAAAACTGGGCTTCAGAATGATTCTGCATCAGGCCTGAGCCGATACCATTGAAGGCACCTCTACTGCGATTACTACTGTACATTACAAGTTGTCCTGAACAGTTAAAGCTATTGGGATGTACAGTATATCTCTGGTTTAGCAACATGAACAGTAACAGATTTGCCTCGGGCATAGTAAATTTGCATTCCCTGCATTTGCATTCAACAAAAAAATAGGAATACAGCTATCGCCTCAGGCTTATGTGGGTTTAATATAAATCCACCCCCATTTCTCCTTCATTTCAAGCTAGCTCTCTGCTAGGGAACGGGGTACACTTATAAGTAGCAACGGAACTGATGACCTATAACAAGAAGGCTGTAGGTTTTTATACAGGGCGGGGAAATGCTGCTGTATCCTCAAGCAAGCATACTCAAACATACTAAATATCTCTTTAAAAAGGTACTTGAAACTTACTGGGAACCTCATCATCTTCTGAATCTGTGTCAAAGTAAATGTTGTCGTATTGCTGGGGTTGCAGGTTTCCGCTCGAGTCTGCCGTGTTGCCAGTTGTACCCGAGGTCCCCTCTGGTGAAAATAAAGCATAATCTCGTCATAAAACCCTTTCTCAAAGCAACATAGCACTGACAAATTGTCAGCCATATGACTTGACAGATTTGTGATGTCTGCATTCTCCATGTACACAGGCAACATCTAGAGAAGGACAATTTGCTAGGCTTATAACACAAACTAAAAATACCAATTTCCAGTTGTTCAAAGGCTTTCCAGCTGCATTTGCAGGATCAACAACCCTCCCCCACCCCACCCCACCTCTACCACAACCGCATACCTCTACAATAGCAATGCATTTTTCACCTGATGAAACTGGGGCAGACCATCTACCCTCTATGGTCTTCATGGTGGAGCTCAACTCTGCCTCCATCTCCTTCTCAAATTCATCTCCACTTGAAGACTCACTCTCTCCAGTCAGGTACTCCCGAAGGAGTTTTCTCTTCTGATCGGGGGTTCCATGAAGGAGAACATCCAACTCATCCTCGGAGCTGGTGGAACAACAGTGAAGAAACAGTTATGTTTTACTGTGAATCCCTGAAGTAGTACATGGAATAAAAAGGCAGCTCCCTAGAAACGCTATCTAGTACAGTATTTATGTAGTTTTGTAGATGGCCTCTAAGCTTTTTGGTTTATTTGAAGGCCACAGGAAACATGCTTGCCTGCAAAATGCTGTGATACTTTTTCAGATTTTTTGATATAATTGGAACATATTTAGTTCCAATAAAATAAGAACTGAAGGCAATGCAGAAAATAAGAAAAGATCATTATTCGTATGAAATATTAATAAGTGAATGCAAATAATTAAATCAAAGTATTCAAACATGACTCATGCAGTAGAGCCAATCTTTGTGATTACAATGAGACCAATATATTGTTTTT